>NC_079496.1:109117626-109360298 GCF_030052815.1 Hevea brasiliensis | reverse complement strand
TACAAGTAAGATCGACGGTGGAGATTGGGATGTACAAAGATCGCCATGACATACTCGCACCACAAGAATGTGGGCGATTCTGAGGCGTGCGGTGGAGATTTCATCTGCGGCTCTGATTATGATGACAGTTAGCGAAAGTTGTCTTATTCTCTTTGTTTTCCGACCTCCCCTCCCTTCCGATCTTTCTAACAGGATCCTTTTCCGATCTCTTATGCCGGGCTCCCCTCTTCCGACCTCTCCTACTCTGGTCTTTTTCTTTATCCGGTCCGGTTCAGTCAAGGCATTTATTCCTTCGATTTCTGAGGCATCCGCTTCGTTTTCTGCTCGCAATAAATGCTCAGATTTTCCCTATATATACCTTCAACGGGAAAGCCCTCGGCATTTGATTTTCTCCTCTTCCTTCTCACATTTCCTATTCTAACCGCTCTGGCGATAATCCCGGCCATGATAGTTGTTTTTGATCTTTTTTCGATTGTCCTCTTTATTCCCCGACTGAAAATTTTCGATCCCGGTGATCGGGAAATTATGATAACCTCATTTGATGACAGTGAAAGAACCGGACTAATTTACCGACCTGGATCAAGGACTTTGATCGTGTCGATCTCGAATCGTTCGACCGATATAATCGACGAACTGATTTCGGGCGAGAAGACTGCTAATATTCCCCTTAACATTGGTGACTGCCCCTTGAAGTTCATTTGGCTTCTCACCACATTGGCTGTCCCAACAGCGGCTCGGTTCCGAGCGATAACATTGATGACAACCTCTCTCATCCTCATGAGAGTCATAATCCCCCCATCTGAGCTGTACATCTGTCCGATGTCGATGGCTGGTCTAACACATCTTTTGATTCAGCCACGAGACTAGGCTTTGACATAGGTCTTTATTAGATGGGATGTACTGCTGATCTCTAGAGATCGCCCAAATGATGTAATCCGACTTTTAATGTAACCCGATCTCTGGAGATCGCCCAAATGATGTAATTTGACCTTTAATGTAATCCGATCTCTGGAGATCGCCCAAATGATGTAATTTGACCTTTTGTAAATAAAATTTTATTTTGTCAATTATCATTTTTATTATTAATACATTGATTATTTTTCGATCTCTGATGTGTTTATCCGATCCGGTTCCTAACTGAACAGCCCTTGACCGATCTGCACTTCCAAACATCCGCCTTAATTCACCAATCGATAACTAGCCGATCTCTTTTATTATGGAATTTTTGGAATATTCGTGAGACGTGTCAGAAAAAGCTGGCGAATCCCGCTAACCGATGTGCCGCTTGGGACACTGTGAGCATTAAATGCTCAAACTAGTATAAATAGGGGACGGGTCAGCCAGTTGCTTCCTTATGTCATTTTCAGCCTTTCGCGAGCAATTCCAAAATCCTCTCGTTTTTTCAAGTTCTTCCGACACCGATCACACTCCGGTAAGGGTTTTGATCTTTCTCTTAGTTTAAATTTCCTCTTTTCTTTGAAAATGAGCGGTGCCGAGGGTCAGAGAGCAGCAAGCCCCCCTTCCGTTCAGGTCTCGTGGTCGTCAGATGAGGTAGAGGTAGTCTGAACAAGCAGGCAATCTGAACCCCCTAGGACCTTCATTCCAGCCCGCGGTCAAGCAGCATCCTCGAGGCAAACACATTCTTCAGGGAGAGAAAACCTTTCCATGGACGAGCTGCCATCAATCCTTCAAGAAATCGACCTACAGTCATTCAGCCAAGAGTATAACATTTGGCCTGATTCATACGAGCTGATTAAGTGTCACGGCGATCTTCGTGCCGATCACTTCTTCGAAGAGAATGATATGATCATGGTATACGAAGAGCAGTTGAAAGCCGGGCTGCGGTTCCCTCTTGACGACTTCTTCAAAGAAGTCTTAAAATTTCACCAAGTATGCATAGCCCAAGTTCACCCGAACTCATGGCAAATCCTAGTAGCCTTTAGAGGCCTTTGCCGAGCCAAAGGACTCCGTCCTACAGCTAAGGTGTTCGCCGAGCTACATAGGCTAACTCGCCGAAAGGACGATGAGTACTGGTTCTTTCAGGCGAAACCACATTGCGGGCTCTTTACCGATTTGCCCTCCTCCCTGAAGAATTCGAAGAATCGCTTCTTTATTCTAAAGAGCAAAATTTCGAACGGCTTTGAGGGTTTCCCACGCAGATGGCTACACCAGGGTCCCTTACTTCCGAAGCAGATCACCCTGAATAGGGAAGAAGGCCTAATGGTGATGGAACTGAAAGATCAGGCATTCTATCAACAGTACTCTTATTTAGATGCAGTTACAGCCAAACTACATCATTGGACGATGCAGCTGGTCACTAGGGAAGAACGCGGGCTCCAGCTCTCTGACCTCGGCTTCGGTATTTTCTATATCTCTGATCTTTGGGCCTTAGCGATCTCACTGACCTTTTCTCTGTGTAGGTATGGCAAGCGGCGAGGCTTCTAAAGAGAGCCGGAAGTGGAAAAGAGAGGTCTCCCGGAAAGTGCGGGAGATGAAGCGGGCCGAGCTGCTTCAGACGCCCAGGCATGATCCTGGGGAAATACAAGGAGGCTCGCTCAACCCTCGGGACAGCCGATCCTCGACGTAGAAGTGGTTCGGTCTCCTCCTCGTCAAGAAGAGCCGCCACCACCACCCCCTCCAGTTGCTTAGAGTGCAGAAAGGGGTCCTTCCCAACCACCTGTGAGGACCCTTTCCCGTAGTGCCCAGATCCTGATCCACTCGCTGGAGAAGAACCGCACGGTTCGGGAGAACCCGGGTTTTGCTAAGGTCTTGGGGTCCTCCATCTGCCTTCGGGAGGATCGGGACAGGCTAACCCCGAATGGCCTTGGCGATATCCTGACACAAACCATGAGCCTAAGCGTGGAGAGTCTGGTGCACCAACATATTATCCGGGAGAAGGCTCACCGCTTGAGGCAGGATGTCGAGAAGGTGGGTCAGGAAGCTGCTTCCCTCCGATCTCAACTTTCGTCCGCCCAAAACTACATATCTGAAATTGAGGGGCGGATGAAATTTTATGAGGATAAGCTGGCCGAGCAGGCTCATGTTCTTGAAGAGGTTCGGGTGCTCCGAGCTGCTGAAGTCGCTCGCCTCATGAGGAGCTTAAAGCAAAAGAAGAAGGGGCAGTGACGAGGGAGGCCGAAGCTTATGTGAACGCTCATGGGGATCTTCTGGCCGAGCTCAGGAAGTGATATCTCGAGGAGGACTTCTCTTGGATGGTGGATCTAGCTCCCCAGGACGAAGGTGAAGATAGTGAGGAGGAGGCTGAAGGTGAGAGGGGAAGCGAACAAAATGTAGAACAGGCTGGGGGTGATCCTCCAGCCGAATGACTTGTATCAATTTCAATTTGAAATGAAATGAAATTCCCTTTTTGTTTAATGAATGGATGGGATCGGAAGGTATCTAAATTACATAAGTACTTGATTGTCTGAACATATCACAACATCTAAAAGTGATTATTAATCTAAGTGTAAGAGGTCGAAAAACACTATAAGCATGAGATCGGCTGAGAACAAACACTAAACGGGACTTGATTAAAATTGGAAATTTGATTTGAAAACTTAAGATCGGAATCATCATTAAACCGGATTGGAACCTTAACTTTATTATTCCCAAACTTTTAAAAGGAAGATCGGCAATAAGACTGGTGACATAAAGGTCTAGTGTTGGTTCAATCTCGTTTGACAAGAGAGATCGGAAATGTAATTGACTAGTCAGGAGACTTGACAATTAGTTTGAGAGATCGGTGAGGCTTTAAATGATATGGGGACTTAGCATCGATTCGATTCCTTTTGAGGAGAGATCGGAAATGTGATTGACTGATTAGGAGACTTGATTCAGGGAATCGGTTTCATAGTTTATTGATTTCGGGGATCGGCCAAAATATGCTGTTGACAACAAGTATGATTGACATTAATTTTGAAAGAATTTTCAGCTAAAAGTATTTTCTAACACACCATAAATTATAAAGCTAATTGGCAAGCCTGCTTAATGTAAGGCAAGAGGACCTAAAAGTAAGTTGCAGTAATAGACTTGCTCTAGACGAGGGTAAAGATGTTATAGTTAGTAATTATTAATGGATATTGTAATCAGAATAAGTTTAGGATATAAGTAAACTAAAAAAGGATAAGATATAAGAAAATTTGATCTATTGGAATGTATTGTAGTAACTATGCAATGTTCTTGATGTTTGCACTGTAAGCTGCAGATTACAGTACTAACTTGAGATTATTGTGTAGAGCTACGTACTACTCGATAGTACACTAAGATGAGAATAGTTGCTAACGACATCTGTTTTGGTATAGTTATGCCAGGACAGATTTTTATTATTGGAAATGAGTTTGGAAATCCTACTTAGGGATTTAAAACTCAAAAGTTAGAATATCGAAAGGTTATAGTTCAATATAAAAGGAAGTAAGTTATAGAATATTGATAGATAAATGAGTTGTGGAAGTGAAAATTTGAATAATTGATTTAAATGAAACAAGAAATGTTACGAGTATGAGTAAGATTGTTGACTAGAATGGTCAGAGGACCAATGATTAGATAAATAATTCTAACATGACCACAATGGTCATTCGATAAGGAAACATGAATTAAAATATTGAACAGAACGATAGTAAGAGAACATTAGTGTTATACAAACAAATTAAATGTTGTATTAGATTGTTAAAAGTATTACACAAACTTAAAGGAAAGAAGATTATATGATTGTATAGAAAAGAGAAAAACTAAGTTCTCACTCCATAGAACCACACAAGGTCCTAGAAAAAGTGGATTCGTTAGCACACAAAATTGCTTACCTCTAAAAAGGTAAAATGAATTTAAATTCAACGTATGATAGGGAAACTCATAAAGATCTTAGTACATGAGGTAAAGCAGCTGAGAAATAAATGTATACATTTGGTTAAGGTATTATGGACCATCATTCAGGCCAAGAAGTTACTTAGGAACGAGAGGAGGATATGAAGAGGTAGCACCCACAGTTGTTCAGAGATTAAAATCAGGTAAAATTTTGAGAAGAAATTTATTTTAAGAGGGGTAGAATTGTAACACCCCTATATTCGGTAGTGCGTTATACTATTCCGGCGACTGATGTCTATTCGGACAGCTAGAATGCTTGGAATTATACTTAAATTTTAGTGAGGAGACATAAAATAATAAAATACAATAGAGGAAAATACAAGAAAAACAAAGAAAAAATAAGAGCAATGAAATGTGATTAAGTTAAACGAGCCAAAAACCGTAGTGATGGGTGATCGTACTGGGAAGTTGCGGCGAGGACCGTTGACTATCTCTGGACCGCGGGGAACTCTGAAAAATATTTTTGGGACCTAATTAAATATCTATTGAGGTATAAATGATATTAGAAATGTCAAAGAAAAATTAATAAAGAAAAATGAAAAATTAAGAAACAAACAAAAATCGGTGTTACCGAAAAATCGAGAATACAAATCGAATAGGGGCATTTTGGTCAATTGAAACCTCGAGTTGCCTTTTTGCCCTAAATTTCCATTAAAATAAGTAGTATTAAATTTTGAAAATTTCATGAAAATAAGAAATATTACACATAATGTAAATAGTAAAAAATGAGGGCATAATTGCAATTAGAGAAAAACCTTGGATTATTTAAATGTTAATTATACTTAGTGGGGGAATTAGTGGACATATTTAAGGCCATTAGTGGACAAAGAGGGCAGCACTAACATCATCTTCTTCATTCTTCATCTTTGCCGAATTCATTCTCCCTAAAGAACCTCCATAGCCATTTCATGCATGAGCTTTAAACTACCATGATCAAGCCATAGTTCTTGCAAGTGTTTTCATTAAACTTGGTCCATACAACTTGGGGAAGAGATTGGGAACAAGAAAGGAAGGTTTTGGTGAAGATTTGCACAAGCTCCAAAAGAGATAAGTGCTTATTTTCTTAACTTGTTTCATTAAAGTTTGTGTTGAGGTTATGGGGAGTATTTTGGGTGAAGAAATTTGAAGAAATGGTTGAGTTATGGGATTGTCCATTTTTGGTAGCCATAAGAGTCAAAGATGTTGAGTTTTTCTTATACTAAATTGATGGGTAATGAAGTTAATTAGGCCAATTACATGTATTAGTAATTTAATGTTATGTGTATGCTTGAATTAGGTATTTGAAGTGAGGTTGTGAAATGTATATGGAAGATTGAAGCAAATGTATAATTGGGCAGTTTTAATGTATGTAAGAGAGCTTTAATTTCATTTATATTAATGTTGATTATGAGTTAATAGAATGTACATTAGTGGTTTTGATCAATGGATTAGAGTTTGAAGGTTTGTATAAGAGTTGGATGTTGATTTCATTGAATTAAGTGTAATGGATATTTACTTAAATAGAATAGCTACTAGATGTTTAAGTGAATTGAGTATTATTGGACATTTCATTTCATTAAACTGAGTTTTTGCTGGACAAATTAACAAATTGAGTTGTTGTTGGTCATTTGACCAAATTGAATTGTGAATGGTAAACATTAGAAGTGCCAATCTTCAATGCAGATTTAGGTTGTTTAAGGGAAGTATACATTTTAAGCCATAAGTGGAAAATTGTGATCCCAATTGATATGAGGCTAATTGGAGGCAAAATTAGACATGTAATGAACCAACTTTCATGTAGAAGTGTTGCCCAAATTCTGCCTAAAAAATGACCTAAAAAGTGACCAAATCTTGATTGCCTAAAATGTGAACCCAGAATTTGACCATATGAACAGTAATCAGTCTTTTGGCCATAACTCACTCAAAACAGATCCAAATGACCTGACATTTATATAGTTGGAAAGCTTAGACATAGGGCTATAACTTTGGTGAAGACCAATAAGCCCAGAAATGCCAATTACCAAGTCAAAATGATCGCCAAATTTGGGTTACAAAAACTGGCCGAATTGAATTTGACCTAAAAATGACCTAAACTTTATAATATAAGTGCAACTTGACTAGCAATAGTAAAATGACCATAAATTGGACTAGAAAACTCCAAATGACATGAAATCAGTTCCAAAATTTCAATAAGACATAGATCTACAATATTGATAATTTGACCAAAACCCAGAAATCAAGGGAACTAGGTCAATTAACTTGATTAACTTGGCACACTAAATCTTGAATTGGTACAATTAACAATTAAGTCCAGAGAATTCAAATAGGCATATCTTCCATAAGAAATCTCCCAATGTAATGAGCCATACTAATCTAGAAAGCTAAGAAAGAGACCTAAAACATTGTTTTAGATAACTTCCTCAAATTATAAATGTATAAGGTTAGAATTTAAGGTCAAGCCATTGACCTAATTGAGGACCATGCCAATATAGGACCTTTGAGTCAAAGTTAACAAATTGTCTATAAAGAATTCTATAAGACTTGAAAAATGGTAAGAAAAATTTTTGATTGTCTCTAAGACATAGGCCAACAATAATTATGAAGAATGCTAGACCTCAATGTGATTACAAACAGTACAAATAAATTAGTAAAATCAAAACCGAAAATGTCTAAAAAGGAAACTAAAATTTAGATTTGACCTAGTTATGGTTAATTGACCATAACTTGAGCTATACAACTCCAAATGGAGTGATTCAAAAAGAAAATTAAAGAAGACACAATGAGAAACAATTTAATGAAGAGAAATCTGTTAAATTTACACTATAGCCTGGTCCAATAGATAGTAAACATTGGCCAAGAAATCTGAGAAATGGCAATAAAATGCAATAAGCTTTAAAATGAAATTGGTAACATATACCAACACTTAGAGACTATAAAATGTGACAAATTGGGAACATTAAAATTGACTCACTTAGAGTACATCAAAGGTCAACATTATAGGTTGACTAATGAAATGAATTGAAGGGAATAGTACTAAGAAAATTTAGATATTGGATTTTATTGTTAGAAACAATTTAACTGAGTACTGAAACACTTTAAATTGTGTGTTTCAGTTGAAAAGGATATTGAAAAGCATAAGGAACATTGAGTCAAGGGCTAGAGGTGACTCAAACCAAGTCTGTGCACAATACTTTTTATATTCACTACTTTTACTAGAAAATTTATTTAGAGAAATGAGTTGTGAATTTATGACTTCGGAAAATTTGTTTGAGAAAAGTTTGTTGCCTATTTTAGAAATGGAAATTTGAAAATGAGGTTTGTTTGATTATTGCCTGAATTACAATTGAACATTATAGTTTTAAATTGTGTTTGTGCACAATAATTTTAAATTATCATTTTCCCATTGAAAACTTGATTAGTATGCATTGTGTTAATTATGGGTTTTGATAACTATTGTATTGCCACTTTGTGAATGAAAAATTGACTTTGGAAATTGATTGTGTTTTGCATGAAATATTTGAATAACTTTTTTTAAATTGATTTTGGATTCACACTTGGCATGGCAACATTAATATGTTCCTCCTCCACTTGTGGGGTTGAGTTTGATATTTGATCAGTTTCCTCCCTCTCTGGCTTACTTGTCTGAGGTGAGTTTTGATTCGTACTCATTAGCTGGCTAGCCACCTCCCTCATTGATTTCGATTAGTGGGGTGAGTTTGTCTTGTCGTGGTGTACAACACGACATATATGGAAAATGATCAAATATCAAACTCAACCCCACAAGTGGAGGAGGAACATATACTGCATTTTAAATATTATTGTAATGTATGTGAACTGTATGTATATATTGTACTTGGTCTTGAGCAGTAGTAAAATAAAGTTGTAAATTATTTTAGCTTGTCAAAATGTTGTATTACAATTCTCTTATTTCAGCTTTTGAAATACTCATTTATTTTGCACTTTATCTTTGGAATTGCTGAAAATGATATTGAATTGAGTTTGAACTGTGTTGAAGACATTGATTTGAGTTGAGCCATATTGGAGTTTGGAATTGAACAGATATATTGGAAGTGCTTTTACAGGTTTTTGAAAAACTGTTTTGCTCCAAATACAGACGACACTCTACTAAAATTTTTACAGAAATTATTGATACTTCAAATTTGTTATTTGATTTCACTTCAGTTAAAAAAAATAAAAATTTTAACATCTGTCAAAAGTGCTCACCACTGTAAAAAGAAATAAGAAAAGGTTTAAAATCCCTTGTAGTGTATTTAATGGGTTATCAGTAGACAAAGTTTGGTAATTCATTAGGTATACTACGGGATTATGTTATGCCTTACGGAGGGGTAAGGTGTGACGCATAGCCTCTCCTCTTCTCTTCTTGTTTATCTCTCATAAATTCAAAGAGAGTTGCCTATATTCTCTTGAATTAAAATTGCTAGAAATTGTTTCTAGTGTCCAATATACGTCTACAATCTCCCTAAAGGCAAATCCCTATTTTCTAATTGGTTGGCAAGGCTTGAAAAGCTGTTCAAGGGGCCACCATTGGTGATCTTAGTGTGGACAAGCTAGAGGGACAACATTTGCAGTCCTAGGTGCTTCACAAAGGTACCAAACACATCTACAGTGCATCAAAAGGTTAGTGCACATGTTCTTGAATTAATCTAGGATTCTAATGAATTAATTTGTTCATTCTAATATCTTAAATGGCAAATATAGATCCTAATACATATTAAAAGGGTTTTAATATGCAATTGAACATTGAAATCAATTAGGTAAATAATGAATTTTGCATGATGTATAAGTCCCTAGAAGAAAATTTTTGAATTCAATGTTTTAATCTAATAATTTTCATGCTTCCGTTCCCATAGCAACTTCCCCTGAAACTGTACTGCCCTGAAGAAAATACAATCTTGAAACCAAACTGCTCTTCATAAGTACCATAGAGCCCTTGCACACTTTGAGAACTCCATTCTCTGCATGGTATCTGAATCCATGAGAGTCAAGTGTCCCAAGAGAAATCAGGTTCCTCTTTAATCTTGGAACACGCCAACACCCTATAGTTCTAATAACGCCATCAAACATCCTCAATCTGATGTTATCAATTCCTTCAACAGATAGTGCATGATCATTGTCTAGAAATACCTTGCCACTCATCTATTTGTAAGTGACAAATCAGTTTCTGTGTGGACACATGTTATAAGTAGCACTAGTATCATGAATCTAGGAATTTTGTCCATGATCTGAACTCACGGATAAAATTTCTCTAGCACTTTCATCACCATCAGAATCAATAAAATTGTCAATGACATTCGCAGAACTTTCTGATTGCTTTTCCTTTTTATTTTTCAACTTGGGACAGTTTCTCCTGTAGTGACCTTGCTCCCCGCACTTAAAAAAGTTGACTCCCGTACTCAAAACAGTTGACCTTTTTCATTCTTGACTTAGATCTGGCCTTAGATTTCTTCTTGCTGGAAGAACCCTCTCTTGAATGTGTTCTTCCCCTACTCACCAAACCTTCCCCCTGAAATCTCTCTCTATTATCTGGAAATTTCTTTTTCAACTCTTTCGATTTTAGAGAATTACTAACATTGTCAAGTGAAATACTGTCTTTTTCATACAACAGAGTATCAACAAAAGTTTTATAGGAGGGTGGCAAAGAACATAACACAATAAGGGCCTGATCCTCACTATCAATCTCAATATGAATATTCTTCAGGTCCATAATGATTGAATTGAATTCATCCAGATGTTCTTTAATGGGCGTACCTTAGCTCATTCTCAGATTGTAAAGCTTTTTCTTCAGATACAGGCGGTTGGTCAGTGATTTGGCAGAGTACAATTCCTCTAATTTCTTTCATGCTGCAAATGCTGAGCTTTCACCAATCTCACGAAGGACATTATCAGTTACGCTCATGAAAATCGCACTCAAGACTCTCTCCTTTAAATTAGCCTTCTCCCTCTCTTTCATATCTTCTGGAAAGTTATCCTCAATTGCCTTCCATAGACCTTGTAGAATCAAGGAAGATTTAATTTTAATCTTCCACAGACTGAAACTCGATTCACCATCAAACTTCTCCATCTCATACTTCGTTGAAGACGACGCCATCTGTAAACCCTAGGTTTTATGCACAAAGCTCTGATACCAGTTTGTTATAATAAGCACGCAAATTTAAGGTACACACACAAATCACACAATCACATAGTATTGAAAAGAGAAGAAGAATAATATAGGATTTAACATGGTTCAACTGTAAGGTCTATGTCCACGAGCAAGACAAGTGAAAAAGTTCAACTATGATGAAAAAAAAGAGCAATGTACAATCAATTAGAACTCTCAAACCCTAACCCCAGTGTATTTCCCGAATATCTCATAACTCTACCACAAATGGTAGAATATTATAATATTTATACTAGTCCATACCGCGAGGGCATTGTCCCCGCACCCCCAAGGAGATCAGTGGTGGGCTTCGGGCTTAGACCTATCAACTTGTACCCTCCGTTATCACTACAGATCTCACTTTTTATCCCAATTGGGTCATAGACCTAAACTTTCGGGTCGGGTCACAATTCGGATCCATGAAAAATATATCCAAAATTCAAAGCCACAAATATAACAACATATTTCTCTAAATTTTTAACTAAATTTCTCTAAATTTAGTATATCTATTTTTAACATTTC
Organism: Hevea brasiliensis; assembly: GCF_030052815.1. Lineage (NCBI taxonomy): Eukaryota > Viridiplantae > Streptophyta > Magnoliopsida > Malpighiales > Euphorbiaceae > Hevea > Hevea brasiliensis. The sequence continues at coordinate 109,348,777 of NC_079496.1, read as the reverse complement.
TTGATCAAAGGGGAGTAAAATGAAATTTTTACTTTTGAGAAATGCAAATTTTTTTTTTGAAAGTATTTTCATTAAAAAGTTTATTAAATTAGCTTTCAAATGGTTTAAACGAATCGAGAATCTGAGTTTGGGTCAAAAAGTTATGAGTTTTTAAAGCATAAGTGCCATTTTATGCCTTTTTGTCCATAAAGCACTTTTTTAGCTGAAGTTCACTTTTTAAATGATATTTTTTGGAGTCCCAACATTCACCAGCAGAACTTGGGTTTCTGTAACTTGATAAAATGAGGTTTTGAGTGGTTGAACGGCTATATTTGCATTTAATGTAACCCCAACGGTCATTTTCTTAGCAAAACTATAAATAGAGACTATTTATGGCCGAAGAGAAGTAACAACAACTATTTTCTTTGAGAATTTATTGTGTTTAAAAGATTTTCTTCATCTCTCTCTCTGGAACTTAAGCTACCATAATTGATTATTGAGAGCTTGATATTTTAAGCTGTAATTTCTTAGTTCTGAGAGTTAGTTCACGATTGTTGTGAGCATTAATTGTTACTTGAGTATAATAGAGCATTAATTACTCTTGAGTGAAAATGGATTTATAAAAGAGCAAGGATTTACTCTATCCAAAGAAGAATTTTAGTGGAGTTAACTCTCAAGGAGGGTCTTGAGTAGAGGATATAGGCTTGGGATAGTTGAACCTTTATAAAATCTCTTGTGTTCTTTTTTTTTTTTTCGTTCCTTTTCCTTATGCATTTTACTTAATAATCTCCACCTATCCTTCAATTTTTTTTTTTAATTAAAACCCAAATCACCCTCCGACCCCCCCCCCCCCCCCTCTTGGGTTATTGCAAGGGATAACAAGTGGTATTAGAGCAAGTCTCCATTCAACAAAGATTTAAACATCTTGGAGAAAAGATCAATGACAACCCCTTAGTGCACAAAAAGGTCAATTGGTGGTAAGACCTCCCTTCTTTGATGGGAATGACTTCTTATATTGAAAAAATAGAATGTTTTATTTTCTTAAATCAAAAGGAATTGACTTGTGGGATGTTGTAGAGAATGGACCATTCACCCCAATTAAAATTGTAGATAGTGTGCATGTAGTTAAGCTAAAGGGTGAATAGAGTGAGAAAGAGAAAAAAAGAGTAGCTCTAAATGATAAACCTATTCATGTTTTATTTTGTGCACTAAGTAGAAGTGAATATAATAAAGTGTGTATGAAGTCTACCACAAAAGAAATTTGGGATGCTTTGGTGGCTACTCATGAGGGTAGTAGTCAAGTAAAGGAGAATAAGATAAATTCCCTCATCCATTAATATGAGCTGTTTAAGATGAAATTAGATGAAACCATAAGTTAAATGTATGATAGTTTTGTGGAGATCATAGGGGGAACCAAATCTCATGGGAAGACATTCACAAATAAGGAGCTAGTAAAGAATATACTAATAAGTCTTCCTAAGGAGTGGCTGCCCAAAGTAACTTCACTCAAGGATTCTAAAGACTTGAGCAAGGTGCAACTTAATGAGCTCTTGGGAAATCTCATTGACTATGAGATGACCCTCAAAAGAGAGCAAGTGGAGGAACCCAAAAAGGCCAAGAAGATTATTACCTTCAAAGTATCTTTCGAAAACTTAAGCGATGAAGATGAAGAGTTGGCTCTAGTGACAAGGAGAATAAGGAAGATGCTCTTCCAAAATAAGAAGTTCATCCTAAAGAGGAACTTCAAGAAGGATAAGGGTGAAAGCAGCAAGAGGGATCCTCTCACATGCTTTGAATGCAACAAGCTGGGTCATATTAGAACGGATTGTCTCAAATTAAAGAAGCCTTTCAAGAAATTCAAGAAGAAGGCTCTCAAAGAAACATGGGATGAATCAAGTGACTCCGAAGATGAGGAGATCAAGGATCAAGTTGCTCAAATGTGCTTCATGGCAATGGAGGAAAGCTCCAATGAGGTAACTTTAAATGAGGATGTTATTGAATTTTCTTATGATGAACTATTTAGTGCTCTTAAAGTTATGAATGATGAACTAGAATTAAGTCATAAAAAAAATAAACTTTTAAAAAGTGAGCTTTCTAGTTTAAGGAAGGAGAATGAGATCTCATCTAAGGATGATAGACCTTTTGATAATAATATGCAAAAATCTTTAGATGAGCTCTCATCAAAAAATGAGAAGTTGAAGAAATCAAATTGTTGAGCTAAAAACTTCTCTTTCCAAATTTGCTAAAGGAAATGACAAACTTAAAGTATCTAGTTCTAGTAAGCCTAGTCCCCAAGCACCTTATCCAAATGTGTCCAATCCTAAATGATAAGAACCAAAGAAATCTAATGGCAACCTATAAAGACCTCATATCATCAACATGTTCCTAGACAAAATGTAAATAGGACATATACATCTTAGAGAGTCGCATCTAGGACAAGACCTCATAGGGGACATGCTACTAGGCCTCACAACTATCATCACACTCACCATGCTTCATGCTCACATGCACATAATGAACACAAAAATAATGGTCACATAAGACCATCTGAACACTCTCACGCATATAGACCATGATCAAGAAGGTTCAATAGTCATTGTCACTATTGTGGCAAGTTTGGTCACACTAATTATAGGTGTGCCATTAGGAAAGTCCATCTTAGATATGGTAGAATATTTAATTCAAATGATGGAACTACTAACCTCCAAGGACCGAAGTACATTTGGGTACCTAAAGTAAATTAAATTATCTTGTGTACAGGTGCTTGAAATCCTCAAAGCTTAAAAGCAAATGGTATTTGGATAGTGGATGTTTAAGACACATGACCGGTAATGCCGAATTTTTCCTTTCACTTGAAAAGAAACATGGAAGTGAGCAAGTGACCTTTGGTGATAATGGTAAAGGTAAAATTGTGAGGATGGGTAAGATTGGTAAGGAAAACTCCCTAATTTTTGACAAAGTTCTTTTAGTTAATGGTTTAAAACATAATTTGCTTAGTGTTAGTCAATTGTGTGATAAGGGTTATAAAGTCATTTTTGAATTTAAATCTTGCTTTGTATCTAGAATGTGTGATAACAAAATGTTATTTGTTAGTGAAAGAGTAGAAAATATCTATGTTATTGATTTGCATGCTTTGTCTAACAAAAATGTCGAGTGTTTTGTTTCTATTAATGATGACAGTTGGATTTGGCATAGAAGGCTTGCACATGCTAGAATGGACCTTCTTGCAAACTTGAACAAAGATAAGCTAGTTGATGGGCTTCCAAAAATCAAGTTGCAAAAGGATAAGGTGTGTGATGCATGCCTAATGGGTAAGCAAGTCAAGAGCTCTTTTAAATCTATTCATAAGGTATCCACTCTTCAATTGTTGCATATGGATTTATTTGGTCCCACTATAGTAGCTACCTTAGGTGGTGCATATTATGCTTTTGTGATTATTGATGACTACTCTAGGTATACTTGGGTTGCATTCCTTGCTATAAGGATGAATGTTTTGATGTTTTTGAGAAATTTTCAAAAAAGGTTCAAAATGAAAAAGGTTTTCAAATTTTTTCTATTAGAAGTGATCATGGTAAAGAATTTGAAAATGAGAGATTTGAAAAGTTTTGTAACTCACTAGGGATCACTCAAAACATTTCTTCTCCTAGGACTCCCCAACAAAATGGTGTTATTGAAAGAAAAAAATAGGACTCTTTTAGACATGGGGAGTGTTAGTAGTTTGCCCTAGAGTATATTATGAAATTTGTATCTTGTAAAATTTTATTTCCTTTTAATGGCATGTATATTTTCTTTTAATATAAATTATTTATATTTAATTGAAAATGTCCTTTAATAGCTTGTTAGGTATTCTATTCTTAAGGTGTTAAGAATATGAGTGACGAAACATTCTAGTACATGTGCTATAAATTTTGATTCACAATCTATGATACCTCATTAGGCATGATTTTTTCAGATAGATTGTCACCCTTGTTTGTTTCCATGGATTAGTATGAGATACTAATGAGATGGAATTGTGAGTCTCATGCCATATAACAAAAATGGTGGGCACTTATGAGATAAGTAGGATGAACCAGTGACATGAATATGACATGTACATGGAGTTTACTTTTGTCAATATATTGTTATATAGATTATAATAGTACATATAATCCCTTGACCTGAGATGACACAGTTATCTTGTATATAGGTGGTTTGAGTTTGATACTGCTTTCATGCTTATAATAGGTATAAGTATATTGGCATGTGTTGGCTTAAACTAATTATATATGGAGATAGATGTTGGTTAAGATGGGAACTGTTACCCTAAGTAAATAGGGATAAAATCTATGTCCATTTAAATTGTTATTGATAAGTTAAGTTCCTGACCAGGACAGATAAACTTAGTCAAAAAGGAGTTTTTGACTGGAAAGTCTTATTAATCAAGAATTAGAATTAAAATAAGGACCTATGATTCTAAGCAATAAGAGTTTGACATAAACCATGACTCTAGCTAGAATTAGGATTTTGTAATGGAGAGTTTTTAGTGCATGACATATATGATCAAGTTTCATAAATTAAGGATTAATTCATAATTAATTGGGTAGTCATGGTACACTATGCCAGGTATCAACTATGATTTATGAGAACTAAAAAATGAAATAGGGAATTTATTTTAAGTATGAAACAGTTCCAATAATATTCAAGAGTTAATATTATTCTCATTGCCAATTAGTAATAAACCTAGTAAGTCACACACATAAGAACAATATGATCAAAGCAAAATTAATTTGATTAATTAATTAAATAGTTTAGTTAATTGATCAAATTAATATTTTAGTTTGCAATTAGATTGCAAAGTCCCTAACATGACTTAAAACTATATTTATCTATGCATGTATTCAAGTAAATATTTAAATTGTGTAAATATAAACTTGATTGATTTTCATAAGGAAAAAGAAATTTATTTGGTTATTTTGACTTCGTCAAAGGAGAGAGAAAGTGGTGGTAATTAGTATTTTTTTTTTTATAATACTAATTCATTAAAATTTTAATTTCCTAACTAAATTAACATGACAAATGGACAAATAAGAGTTAGAAAACACATCTAATTAAGGAATTAGATGTGGACACTTGTTAAGCTAATTTTAATTATGGAAATTAAAATATTTAAAGTAAGAGAAAGAAAAAGAAGATAAGTCTTCTTCTTCTTCTATCTTGGCTGAACCTTTCTCTTCTCTCAAACTAAATTTTCTTTCTTCCTTTCTTGCTTAATTCAAGAGAAACTACGAGAAGTTACTCTTGAATTAAAGGTTGAGAAAGTGTTTCTCTATACTTCTATAGAGATAAAACCAAGAAACCCTAAATTCCACCTTGTGTTAGTGTTGGTCGAATTAAAGGAAGAACAAGGAAGGGTTTTTGGTTCATTCAAAGGAGATTTGGTCATCTTGTTTGTGTAGACAAGCTAGAGGATCAACATTTGATGATCTCACTACCTGAATTACGTGATTAAATTTGATTCTATGCCTAAGAGAAAATTTTCCCTAAACTATAACTTGTTAAATTTTAGGGATTCAGTTTCCCAATGGTAATTAGAATTGTTAGCAATTGAAATATATTTTGTTATGACCAAAATTAAGTGTTTTTGCAAAAGTATAAATTGGTTGTATGTTGCATGAACACTAGAAATTAGCAAATTTTAAATTATTAAATTTGCACCCTTAGGTGCATTTTTCTTTTATGGAGGACTATGTTAAATGAATATAACTTACCTACTTATTTTTGGGCAGAAATCATTAATACGACTTGTTATGTTTCAAATTGAGTTTTGATTAGACCTATTTTGAAGAAAACCCCTTATGAGCTATGAAATGGTAAGAAACCTAAAGTAAGTTATTTTAGAGTTTTTGGTTGCAAATGCTTTATTTTGAATACCAAAGATAATCCAGATAAATTTGGCTCTAAAATTGACAAAGGTATCTTCTTAGGGTACTCTATATCTAGTAAAACATATAGAGTTTTCAATAAAAGAACTTTAGTTAATGAGAAGTCAATACATATTATATTTGATGAAGCTAACCCCTTTGGTCCTAGAAAGGATATTTCTTGTGATGATGATATTGTAGGTAATTTTGATGAGTTGACTCTTGAAGATCCTCAACCTAGTGAAAATAAAGATTAACTCAAGGAAAATCCCTTGAAGGATTTAGGAGATGAAGAAGTTGAGCTTCAAGAGCAATAAGGTTAACTAGTTCATCATCAAGGAGTTTAAAAAGATCTACTTAAAGATTGGACCTTTAAGAAGGATCATCCTAAGGACCTAATCATTGGTGATACATTAAAAGGGGTAACAACTAGATCCTCTCTTAAAAATATATATAATAACATTGCATTCATTTCTAAAATAGAACCTAAGAGCATAGATGAGGCTATAAATAATAAGGGTTGGATACTTGCAATGCAAGAGAAACTCAACCAATTTTAAAGGAATAAGGTTTGGACCTTAGTTCCTAGACTAAAGGATCATCCATCCATAGACACCAAATGGGTGTGTAGAAATAAGTTAGATGAGGATGGAAACATAACCAGAAATAAGGCTAGGTTAATAGCCAAAGGCTATAACCAAGCGGTGGGCATTGACTATAATGAAATTTTTGCCCCTGTAGCTAGATTAGAAGCCATTAGAATTTTGCTTGCATATGCATCATACATGAATTTTAAACTTTTTCAAATGGATGTTGAAAATGCTTTTCTAAATGGTTTTATCAATAAGGAGGTATATGTTGAACAAACTCTTGGTTTTGAAAATCATGAGTTTCCAAACCATGTTTTTAAATTAACTAAAGTCTTGTATGGTTTGAAACAATCTCCTGGAGCTTGGTGTGAAAGGCAAAGTAACTTTCTTTTGTAAAATGGTTCTTCAAAAGAAAAAGTTGATGTAACTCTTTTTGTTAAAAATTATGAAAATGACATCCTTGTAGTACATATATATGTTAATGATATTATATTTAGTGCTACTAATGAGTGTTTGTGTGAAGAGTTTGCTAACACCATGAAGAGTGAGTTAGAGATGAGCATGATGGGAGAACTCAAGTTCTTCCTTGGGCTTAAAATCAAATAAGCTAAGGATGGCATCTTCATTAACCAAGCCAAGTACACTAAAGAATTGATCAAGAGGTTTGGGATAGAGAATAGCAAGCCAAGTAGAACTCCAATCGGCATAAACAGCAAACTGAACAAGTATAAAAAAGAAAAACCAATTGATGAAAAACTTTATAGAGGTATGATAGGTAGTATCTTATACCTCACAGCTAATAGACTGGACATTATATTTTCCATATAGTTATGTGCACGTTTCCAATCACATCCTAAAGAGTCTCATTTAAATGCTGTTAAATGAATTCTCAAATACTTGAATAGTACATTGTATTTAGGTCTATGGTATCCTAAAAAAGCATCTTTTGATCTGTATTCCTACTCGGATGCTGATTTTTCCTGAAGCATCTTTGATAGGAAGAGTACCTCAGGTACTTGTCAACTCCTAGGACACTCTTTAGTTTCTTGGTGTGGCAAGAAACAAAACTCGATTGCACTTTCCACGGCAGAAGCTGAATATATGGCTACGAGTCTTTGTTGTAGCCAAATTCTTTACATCAAACAACAATTAAGGGACTTCAAAGTATCTCTTGATCACCTTCCTATTAAATGTGATAACACAAGTGTAATCAATTTGACCAAGAACCCCATAAAACATTCTAGAACCAAGCATATAGACATTAGACTTCATTTTATACATGATCATGTGTTGAATGGTGATATTGTTCTTGAGTTTATTGATACTAATCACTAATTAGCTTATATATTTACAAAACCTTTATGTGAAGATAGGTTTAATTTCATTAAGAGAGAATTAGGTAGGCTTGATAACTTTGATGCCTGAAATTATGATGATTAAATGTGTATATGCTTTTTGAAAACTCTTATTAAATTGGTGTATGCTTGGTATTTTAAGATTTGTCTCAATGTTTTTCAAAATTCTTATGTGTTAAAAGTTTTATTTACTCAAAAAGAAAAGGTTTTTGATGTTGCTATGGCCCTAAAAATGTGTTTTAAAATTTCAGGCAAAGGCACTTTCGGCAGCTGAAAGTCCTTGTTCCGGCTGCTGAACCTTCAAAATCTCTTTTTTAAATCAAGCAATAGCTAAAGCGGCAGCCAAAAGTCCCTGTTTTGGCTGCCAAACCTTCAAAACCCATTTATTTAAAATGGGTATGAGCTACTGCAGCAGCCAAAAGATTTCTTTCCGAGTACCGAACCTGGAGTTTATAAAAACCCCTTTCCCTTTCTTTAACACTTTGGCAGCTTATCTCCCTTTTCTCTCTCTTTGTGCCTTCCTTTCGCTCCCGAATTTCTCCCCACTCAATTTCTCCATCTATTCTCCCTTGAACTCTTTACTTTCAAACCTTTTTAAGCTCGATTTCACCAAAAATTATTGCTTTTAAAGCTTTTAAGCTCGATTTCACCAAAAATTATTGCTTTTGAAGCTCTCAATTTTTTAATTTCACTTATAATCTCTAATTATAAACTTGTTTTATATTGTTTTTAATTGCTATTGTTCTCGAATTGGGATCTTGAATTTCTTTATAAAAGTTTTTTTTTTTTTTTTTTTTTTATTTTAAGTTTGCTCTCTTTTTGATCTTTCTCTTCTTTCGGGTAAGAGATTACATTTCTTATTTAATCTCTATCCTATATTGTGTTTATTGATTACTCTTGAGTTTATATAAGCTTAATATTAGTTGTTGACTACTGAGTATATATATGTGTGTGTGTGTGTGTGTGTGTGTGGTATCATGGATTCTGAAGTCTAATGTTGAGATTTTGCCTAATTTAAGTTATTGATTTTTCTTATTGATTAGTTAGATTTCTTTTTGCTTAATGGTTCATACTTGCGTTTGGTTTATGATGTTGCATACATATTGTGATTTACCGTTCATATGAACATAATACTGGTATTCTATTTTAGCTGACAGATAGTCACAATACTATTTCTTATTAATTCAGATTATTCTCTTTAATTGTTCTAAGAAAGCTATTTGCCAAAATTTTGCTGGTGCTTTGAATAAACTCCATGCTGGTTATACAAATCTTGTTCACATCAAATTACTAAATTTGTATTGTGGAAATATATATTGTTATCTTTTTTGCATTTTTTAGGATATTCTTGAGAATAGTTGTTTAGTATGCTGCCTCTAGATTGAGCATATACTATAGATGTGTTCTGAGTGTCTCAATAGCACAATTACACTCATGTTAAGTTTCAAATCAAGTAAATTATGCACATTTACTTAGCTACCATATAACCACTCTAATGATATTACTTTTATTGCTCAAATGTAAACTTCCTAGCTGGAGTTACCCTTGAAATGCATTGTCTTGGAAATGCACTTTATGAGTTTGCCATTATATAAAATGTTCTTCATATATTGCCATGTATTTCTATATCTTCACATTGATTATATAGTTGCTAAGGTTAAATATGCTTTTTTTTTTAATTACTCTTGTTGGCATTTTATACACATGTTTGACTTACATTGCCTAAGTTGATTTGGTTTGCATAATATTATTAGTTTTGCTGTATAATTCTCTATTGTTAACTTGAGAGACAACATTTGGTGGCTGTTGTACCTTGGCTTGGTAATCTTTTGATGAATGGTTCATTCTATGTTGCTTTTGACTTGGCTATGGACTCTTTGTGTTTTTTTTTTTTTTTTTTTTATAGGATTTCTATCTCTTGTTTTTTCTCTCTCTATGGGTCAAAAGAGGGCATGTGGTCAAAACCTTATTAGAAAGATAGTGTTTCTTTTCTATCAGAAAGATAGTGTTTCTATCTCTTTTGTCTTTTCTCTCTCTATGGGTCAAAAGAGGGCATGTGGTAAGAACCTTGTCAGAAAGAACCTTGTTCATCTTCTCTTTTAGAGTGTATTTTGATGATGCCAAAAGAGAGAGATATATAAATAGTGAATGTATAGTTCTAGATTCTAGAAATGCCTTTATACATAGTATGTACAGGGTATACATGCTTTTGGAATACATGATTTTAGTATATTATATGATGCTTTTTGGTATATTTATGATTTGGGATACATGATTTTGGTATATTTATATGATACTTTTTGATATATTTATGATACATATTCTGAATTATTATTGATATAGAAATACCTTTGCATCATCATTCATCTAGGACTCATGACATTATGGCATTGTATTCATTGAGTCAAAACCTCTCTTATGTGCTCTCCAAATTCTAATTATTGAGGCATAAATTCTTTTTGAAAGGGAAAATACATTAAAGGGGAGAATTTCTGAAAAATACACACTTCACTTGTGCTTAATTTTTTTCATCCACTAATTGTTTGTCATCATCAAAAAGGGAGAGATTGTTGGACCTAGGGGTCTTAAACCATTCTGATGATAATAAACAATTAGTGTGTTGCTAATCTACCTTGAAAGTGTTTGTGTTAAGATTGTTGGTCCCAAGTTTAAAATTGAGAAATTTCTTCAAATCAAGATTGAGAGAGAGCAAGAATTTGATGCAAAGTTCAAGGAGTTACTATAATGTAAATTTTTCTTTTATCTTGTGAATCTGAATTGGTTAGTAATGTTGGCTCAAGTCTAGGTTTCTTTAAATTTCTTAATATCTCTATTTTTAACTTTTTCTTAACCAAGGGGGAGCAAAATGAATTTTTCACTTTTGAGAAATGCAAATTTGTTTTTGAAAGTATTTTCACTAAAAAGTTTATCAAATTAGCTTTCCAATGCTTTAAACAGATCAAAAATCCAAATTTGCATCAAAAAGTTATAAGTTTTTAAAGCCTAAATGCCCTTTTGCGTCTTTTTGTCCAGAAAGCACTTCAACAGCCGAAGTTAGAAACTTTAGCAGTTGAAGTTTGCTCTTTAAATGATAGTTTTTGAGTTTATAAAGCCTAAGTGCCCTTTCTATCCAGAGAACACTTAGGCAGTCAAAGTTCACTTTTTAAATGATGTTTTTGAGTGCCCCAACCTTTAGCAGTCGAAGTAAGAGACTTTGGTAGCCGAACCTAGATTTCTGTAACTCAATAAAATGAGGTTTTGGGTGGTTGAACGACTATATTTGCTTTTAATGCACCCCCAACGGTAATTTTCTTACTAAAATTATAAATAGAGACTATTTATGATCGGAGAAAAGTGATAACAACTATTTTCTTTGAGAATTTATTGTGTTTAAAAGATTTTCTTCATCTCTCTCTCTAGAACTTGAACTACCATAATTGATTGTTGAGAGATTGATATTTTAAGTTGTAATTTCTTTATTCTGAGAGTTAGTTCAAGGTTCCTGTGAGCATTAATTATTACTTGAGTGTGATAGAGCATTAATTGCTCTTGAGTGAAAAGAGATTTGTAAAAGAGTACAGGTTTGCTCTTGTGGTGATTGTAAGAAGTTTATTCTTCACCCAAAGAAGAATTTTAAAAGAGTTAACTCTCAAAGAGACCCTTGAAGAGAGGATGCAAACTTGAGATAGCCAAATTTTTATAAAATCTTTTGTGTTCTTTCTTTTCTTCTTTTTCCTTGTGATTTCACTTAATAATCTCCACTTATCCTTCACATTTTTTTTAATTAAAACCCAATTCACCTCTCTATTGGGTTGTTACAAGGGATATATATCTATATATCTATATATATATATATATATATATATATATATATATATATATATATATATATATATATTGTCGCAATGGATTTTGCGGTCGCCTGGACGATCGCTCACCGAAGTGGGAAAGAGTGAGGAGTCGCCACCTCAGTTTTGAGGGAAACTAAAGAAAACCATTTGAGAAGTTAAATTAAAAATGAAACCACTTCAAAACAGAGATTCTAAGTTCGGGGTCCGTAAACGGGTGGGGAAGGTGTTAGGCACCCCACCTCGTCCCTTAATAAGGGTAAGTAGATTTAATTCTGCGTCCTTTATAAATTAGTTAGGGAGGCTTAGACGGCAATGTTAATCCTTTTGGTAGAAGGAATATTTGATTTTTCACTAAATTTGGATCACCCAGATACATAAGTAAATGAGACAACCTTAGTGAACGGGTGTGAGAATCGGATAAGAACCCTCCTCCGATCTCTTTTAAGTTGTTTATTAAAATTTTGAGGGGAGACCGGATAAGAACCCTCCTCCGATCTCTTTTAAGTTATTTATTAAAATTTTGAGGGGAGACTGGATAAGAACCCTCCTCCGATCTCCTTTAGAGTTATTTATTAATGTTTTGAGTTGAGACCGGATAAGAACTCTCCTCCGATCCCTATTTAATGTTTATTAAAATTTTGAAGGAGACAGGATAAGAACTCTCCTCCGATCTCTTTTACGTTTATTAAAATTTTGGATTGAGACCAGGATAAGAACTCTCTTAGATCTCTTTCAGATTAACAGAGCTGGAAGGGATTTCTCCGATCTCCCGGATTTTTAATTTCAACTACATGACATAAGAACCTAAAGCTAAGGATTCTGGCGTTCTAAGATGCTGGGGATAAGGCTTCTCGATACCTTTTGACTAGATAGGGAAAACTAGACTTGATTAACCGACCTTCCATGCGTTCATTTTACCAATATCTATTAATGACCGATCTACTCTGTTTCGTTTACTTTGGTCTTATTCCCCTTTATGACATCTTTGTCGAATTGCTGTTTACGTCGGCCTAATAGTTTGGCTATCTTCCTGACGTGTTATTCATGTTCTCTCTTTTAAAAGAGACCCCTAAGTTGCAGTTACCTACGTTTACCCAACCACTTACATACTACTAGGAGTTAGAAAACTTACTTTCAAAAAAGATGAAGATTAACAAAAATGAACTGATCACTAAATAGATGATTTGGGAGTGTCATTCTTTGGGGATCGTTTGTGCAAAAATAGTCTTGAAGAAAGTTGCAGATGTAAGAAGAACACAGGAAATGCGGAAAGTAAATGCAGACACTCGATAAAGCAGTGATATGAGCTCTTACGGTAACATTCTTTGGGGATCGTTTGTGCAAAAGTAGAAAGTCACAGATGTGAGAAGAACAAAGAAAATGCGAAAGTAAATGTAAGCACTTAATAAAGCAGAGTATGAGCCCTTACCTGTAAGGAGCCAAATCTACTAAAATAACTATGGGGTGTCAAATAGTGACAAGGCAACGGAGTGATTGGCCTGAGGGGTGGTGTTCCTCGTGAACTGGAGGGTGCTTAGCTAAAATGCGATCAGATCAAGATGAAAAGAACCGAGTGGAATGAAGTTGAGCTTGGACAATGAAAACAGAGATGATAAAAGGCTGAAAGTGAGAGTGTGACCAGATAATGAACAAACTGGAAATGTAGAGTTCAAAGATTCAGAATCTTTTCAAGAAAAACACTTGGAAAACTAGTTTCAAAAGTCTTTTAATTGACACTTCTAAGTAGCAGAGTAGCAAACTAAATGAAATTTCAGAGTTCCTCTGCTATAATAACAGCCTCTTGTCTATTTTTCCCTCCGTCCTTTGAACAATTTTTATGCAGGTATTTATAGGAATCGGGTTCTCTTCGTGAAGGGTCAGGATTGATTTTGAGGAAGATGGAGGGTCAAGATTTCGAAGGACATGATCGGAGGTTCAGGAATTAAAGAGAATCAAAATGAATGGTTGAGATCACTCTTCATAATATTTGTCCTTTTCTTCTTTCCATCAGACGGTCCCAAATTTCTTTGTCCTAACGATCGAGGGCTAAGAGTGAAAGACGCTGGTATTGTCGTCTTCTCTCTTGATCTAAGGGTTCCGGGTTTGTCCTTACAAGTAGGATCAACGGTGGAGATTGGAATGTACAAGACTGTCATGACATACCCAGCACTGTCAAGATGTGCGGGGCGATTCTTAGGCGTGCGGTGGAGATCTCGTCTGCAACGCCTTAACTACCTCGGCTCGATTACGGCGGTTATTGGAATTTGTCTTATTCTTTACGCCTCCGATCCCTCCTCTTTCGATCTCTTTCACATGTTCTTTCCGACCTTTCATGCTGGTCTCCCTCCTTCCGATCTATTATTCCGATCTCTCCTTTTCTCGGGTCTGGTCTGGTCAAAGCATTAATTGTCCCTCGATTCCCGAAGCGTCCGCTTCATTTTCTGCTTAGCAATAAATGCTCATTTTCCCTATATATACCACATCAGCGGAGACATTTTCTTCATCGACTTTCCTCTCTTCCTTTCTTACTTACCTGTTCTAATTTGCTCGGTGGAAGTTCGGCTATAAGCGTGGCTTTGATCTTTTCCGATGAACTTCTTTACTTACCGATCTGAAAATTCACGATCCGGTGATCGAATGACCTTCTTGATGATGGTGAGAGGGTGGATTTGACCGATCTGTATTGCGGACTTTGGTTGTACCGATCTCGAGTCGCTCAACCGAGTTCATTCGACTTCTCATCGCATTGGGTGTTCCGGCGTCTTTCCTCCACATTGGGTGTTCACAATGGTCGGTTTCAGTGGTAACATCGGTGGCGATGTCTCTCATCTTCATGGGAGTCATAGTCACCCCATCCGAGCTGCACATCTATCCGATGCCAACAGTGGTCTCTGGTCAAACACATCTTTTGATTCACCACAAGACTAGGCTTTGACATAGGCCTTTTAGATAGGATGTTCCACCGGTCTCTAGAGATCGCCCAAATGATGTAATCACGAAATGTAATCAGATCTCTAAAGATTGCCCAAATGATGTAGTTAGACCTTTATTGTAGTCGATCCCTAGAGATCGCCCAAATGATGTATTTTATTTTCAATGCAATCCGATCTCTAGAGATCACGAAATGATGTGATCCAATGTTAGTGTAATCCGATCCCTAGAGATCGCCCAAATGATGTAATCCGAACTTTTGAAAATAAAGACTTTATTTTGTCGATTTATCATCTTATTATTTTTGCATTGATTATTTTCCGATCTCTAATGTGGTTGTCCGATCTGGTTCTTTACGAATGACACTTAACCGATCCTTTATTCAAAATATTTAACTTATTATGCCGATCTCCAATTAACCGATCCACGAACATTCGGATATTTGAGAGAAGTGTCGAAACATTTATCGAATCCCACCACACGATGCGCTGCCTAGAACATCGCGAGCATTAAATGCTCGGACTAGTATAAATAGGGGTGGGAGGGTTAGCCAGTTGTTCTCTCATTCCATTTTCAATCCCCCTTCACAACTTCGAAGTTCTCTCGCTTTCTCAAGTTCTTCCGACGCCGATCAGACTCCGGTAAGGGCTTTGATCCTTTTTCTAGTTTAAATTCTTTGTTTCTTTTGAAAATGAGCGGTGCCGAAGGTCGAGAGGCGAGCCCCCTTCCATTCAGTTTTCATGGTCTTAGATGAAGAAGAGGTAGTCGGGCCAAGCACGCAACCTAAACCCCCTAGGGTCTCTGCTCCAGGTCGGGGGCGGGTCATACCATCAAGGCTTGCACCTACTTCAAGGAGAGAGACCCTTCCTATAGACGAGCTTCCGTCGGTTCTTCGAGAATCCGATCTGCAATCTTTTGTTCAAGAATACAATATTTGTCCTGATTCATATGAGCTGATCAAGTGCCATGGCGATCTTCGTGTCGATCATTCTTTTGAAGAGGATGACATGGTTATGGTGTACGAGGAACAGTTAAAGGCCGGTCTGAGATTCCCTCTAGACGATTTCTATAAGGAGGTCCTAAAACTTCACCGAGCATCCATTGTTCAAATCCAACCCAACTCGTGGCGGATCTTGGTAGCTTTCCGAGGTCTATGCCGAGCTAAGGGAATCAGACCAACGGCTCAGGTGTTCGCCGAGCTGCACGGACTAACTCGCGAAAGGATGACGAACACTTGTTCTTTCATGCGAAGCCTCATTGCGGACTCTTTTCCGATCTGCACTCATCTCTTAAGAATTGGAAGAACCGGTTCTTCATTCTGAGGAGTAAAGATCCGAGCTGCTTTGAGGACTTTCCTCGTATTTGGTGGTACCAGGGCCCTCGCTCAAGCACATTACCACGAGTCAAGAGGAAAGCTTAATAGTGATGGAGCTGAAAAGTCAGCCGCCACTCTAAAATATTCTGTCCAAATGCGGTGGATCGAATCGCACCATTGGACCATGCAGCGATCACCGGCGAGATCGCGAACTTCCGCTCTCGACCTCGGCATTGGTATTTTCTATATCTCGATTCGGGACCTTAGCGATCTCACTAACCTCTTTTACGTGCGGTATGGCGGGTGGTGAAGGTTCTAGGAAGCGAAAGAAAGAAAGAGAGATCTCGGAAGATAAAAGAGATGAAGCGTTCGAACGACTTCAAACACCGATCACGAACACAGGAGATACAAAGAGACCCACCTCAATCTTGGGTCCGCGACCACTGAGTCGGATCTCCTCCTAGATCGGAAGAGCGACCTCGCCTCTCTCGATTGTCCCAAGCACGGAAAGGAGCCTTCTCAATCTTACGGGAGGACCTCTTCTCGTGGCGCTCGAATCTTGATCGATCGCTTGAAGAATAACCGATGTTAGGGAGAACTCCGATTTTGCCAAAGTCACGGGATCTACCATCTTTTTCAAGAGGATCGGACAGGCTATCCGGAATGGTCTCGATGATATCTTGACTCGAACCATGAGCTTGAATGTGGAGTGTCTGGTGAACCAGACCATGGTTCGGGAAAAGATTCAACGTCTGGGTAAGGAGGTCGGGAAGAAAAATCAGGAATTGGCTTCCCTCCGATCCCAACTCTCATCCGCTCGGGATTATATATCTCAAGTCGAGGGACGGGCGAAGTACCATGAAGACCAGCTGGCCGAGAAGTCTCGTGACTGGTGAAGAGAGCGGGCTCTCGGAGAAGTCCGTGCACTTCAGGCCAAGCGCTCAGTCGCCCAACTCATCGAAGAGCTTAAGGAGAAAGACGAGGAGCTTAAGGCGAAAGAGGAAGAGATGGTGACAGGGATAGCCGGAGCCTATGTGAATGCTCACAAGGACCTCTTGGCCGAACTCCAAAAGCGCTACCCTGAAGAGGACTTCTCCTGGATGGACGACCTGGCTCCCGAGGGCGACGGCGAAGATAGTGAAGAGGAAGCTGAACCAGAGGGAGAGAGAGTGAGTGAGCCAAATGTAGATTCGGCTGGGGGTGATCCCCCAGCCGAATAACTTGTACAAATTATGATATGAAATGAAATGCCCCTTTGTTCAATGAATGATTGTGATCGGAAAATTTTAAACCATTGTTTGTCTGAGTATTTGATTGTATGAGCACAGCAAAACAAAAACTAAATGTGATTATTAATCCAAGTATGAGAGATCGGAAAGCACTTTAAGCATGAGATCGGTAGGGAAGAAATGCTGAACGGAACTTGATTGAAAATTTAACTCGAACACTTAAGATCTGAATCCTCACTAAATCGAACCAAAACTTTAGCTCTTAAACTTTTGGAAAGGAGGTCGGTAAATGATTTGAGAGATCGGCAAGGCTTTAATGAATATGAGGACTTAGCATTGATTCAATCCTTTGTGAGGAGAGATTGAAAATGTGACCGCCTATCAAAGAGGGATCGGAAACGTGGTTAGCTGTTCAAAGAAGAATTTTTATTGATTCTAGGGGTCGGCCAAAATATGGTGTCGACAGCTGCCCCTCTTTATATAATTTCTATTAAAGGAAAAATTTCCGTATAGGAATTATGTAAAGATTCAGACTCATATTTTGGACGATTAGGTGTTCGAAATTAGGGAACTAAAGCACACCTAAGTTAATGACCTCGAAAATTAAAATCAACTTGGATCTAGAAACCAGAGGTTGATAACAGGAATGTAAATTGCATGAAATTAAAATCAACTTAGATCAAGGAACCAGAGGTTGATAGCATGAAATGTAAATTGCAGAAAATTAAAATCAACTTAGATCAAGGAACCAGAGGTTGATAACAGAAATGTAAATTGCAGGAATTTAAAATCAACTTAGATCAAGGAACCAGAGGTTGATGGTGGAATCGCAGAAAATTAAAATCAACTTAGATCAAGGAACCAGAGGTTGATAGCAGAAATTTAAATTGCAGGAAATTAAAATCAACTTAGATCAAGGAACCAGAGGTTGATGGTGGAAATGTAAATTGCAAGAAATTAAAATCAACTTAGATCAAGGAACCAGAGGTTGATAGCAGAAATTTAAATTGCAGGAAATTAAAATCAACTTAGATCAAGGAACCAGAGGTTGATGGTGGAAATGTAAATTGCAAGAAATTAAAATCAACTTAGATCAAGGAACCAGAGGTTGATGGCATAAAATGTAAATTGCATAAAATTAAAATCAACTTAGATCAAGGAACCAGAGGTTGATAACAGAAATTTAAATTGCAGGAAATTAAAATCAACTTAGATCAAGGAACCAGAGGTTGATAGCAGGAAAATTAAATTGCGGAAAAATAAAATCAACTTAGATCAAGGAACCAGAGGTTGATGACAGGAAATGTAAATTGCATGAAATTAAAATCAACTTAGATCAAGGAACCAGAGGTTGATAGCAGGAAAATTAAATTGCGGAAAAATAAAATCAACTTAGATCAAGGAACCAGAGGTTGATGATGGAAATGTAAATTGCATGAAATTAAAATCAACTTAGATCAAGGAACCAGAGGTTAATAGCAGGAAAATTAAATTGCGGAAAAATAAAATCAACTTAGATCAAGGAACCAGAGGTTGATGACAGGAAATTTAAATTGCTGGAAATTAAAATCAACTTAGATCAAGGAACCAGAGGTTGATGGTGGAAATTTAAATTGCTGGAAATTAAAATCAACTTAGATCAAGGAACCAGAGGTTGATAACAGGAAATTTAAATTGCTGGAAATTAAAATCAACTTAGATCAAGGAACCAGAGGTTGATGGTGGAAATTTAAATTGCTGGAAATTAAAATCAACTTAGATCAAGGAACCAGTGGTTGATGGTGGAAATTTAAATTGCTGGAAATTAAAATCAACTTAGATCAAGGAACCAGAGGTTAATAACAGGAAATTTAAATTGCTGGAAATTAAAATCAACTTAGATCAAGGAACCAGAGGTTGATGGTGGAAATTTAAATTGCTGGAAATTAAAATCGCAGGAAATCAAAATCAACTTACAAGGCAAGTCTAACCCTGACACATGAAGTTCTTTCCTTGACGAAGTGTACTTAACAGGATCCCGAAAACCGATGATTAATGGAGGACGAGTTACAAGACTTGGCCTACGACCTCATTTCTTCGGATGCCCCTTTTCTGTTCTTGACTTTCCTCAAAAAGCGCCCTTGCGGGTTTTCACTTTCCTTTTTCCCTTTTGACTAGAAGCGCCCTTTCGGGTTTTCACCCCTAGTTTTTTTTTTTTTTTTTTTTTTTTTTTTGATAGCTCACTTTTTCAGGATGCCCTTTCGGGTTTTCATCCTTCACTCATTTTGCAGAAGGCGCCCTCTCGGGTTTTCACCCTCTTTCACACATTTTACTAGGAGCGCCCTTTCGGGTTTTCATTCCTACATTTTCTTCTTCTTCTTCTTCTTCTTCTTCTTCTTTTTTGTTCAAGTCCCAACTTCCCATATCAATAGGTTGTGTGTTCACTGCTTAGTCATTCCCTATAATTCTCAATGCAATGTATATAAAGTTACCTGTGTTTAAATTCTTAACTCATAATAAAGCATTAACAAGTTAACAGCGCATGTTCCAAGGTAAATGGGCTGATGGAATATGAGAAAAATATGGTTTTTAATAACAAAGAATAAGGATATGAATTTGGAAGAAAGAGAAATCTCACGAATTCCTTTATTAACTTTTCTAGACCCTTTATTGCCCCAAATACTAATAGTCTGAGAAGAATCCTTGTGCCATGGTCCCTTGCTACCTTTTGACTCCGTTTTACATTCTCAATAAGGCTTCATGTTGCTAGGCGCATCCTTTGAGGTTTTCAATCCCGATAACTCACTTTTTCAGGATGCTCTCTCGAGTTTTCATCCTTCACTCATTTTGCAGAAGGCGCCCTCTCGGGTTTTCACCCTCTTTCCCTCATTTTACTAGGAGCGCCCTTATAAATTTTCACCCTTTTTTTTTTTTTTTTTTTTTCTTTTTTTCTTTTTTTTTCAAGTCCCACATTTTGTAGTATTTTCCTTCGATATAAGATCTCTTGGTTGGAGCTCCCGAGATTGTTCATTCTTATTCAAGCACCCTGGCCTTTCTTCTTTGGTATAACCGTCCATGGTAGATTTCGAATCTTGTTTTGACCTATTCGATTTCATCTAGCTCTGTTCTCCATTAAGATTCACAGAGAAGGAATTTCCATCTTTATTGGCAAAACTGCTTCCATGCCATATACTAACGAATATGGAGTTGCTTTAATCAATCATCTTTTCGATCATTCATTTGAGATTCTTGTTTACAGTTTCCATGGCGTTGTTCATTTGGGGCGATAAGGTGATGAATTAAGATGAATCACCGGAGGCTTCCGATGACATCGATGCCCGCATTGCAATCGATCATGGGGCGTTTTCCGACCAACATATGTACAACACTTGTGACATTTTCAAACATACTCGTCTGATTTTTCTTAGCCATCGTGTTCGTTAGCTTGCGTGGCATAGTTTCCCTTCATCAGAATCACTAGTATTCAGGGCAATTATTGGTCCTTCAAAGTTAACTTCATGAATATCATAGTTGATTGAATCATTATGTATTGGTTAGAAATGGGGCGGTTACAAGAGGAGAATTAAGTGGTTTTATTAGGCAAAGAAAAGGCTAAACAAAAGAAGTAATCGGATATGAAAGTTTGGAAAAATGCGCGATTAACTTACTAATACTTAATCATGAGAGAAGGTCCATTCACAATCCACTTAACACCATGGACAAAGTGGTCAAGTGTAGGTAACCAAATATTCATTACTCGAGAGAAAAGTATAAGGATATCCTTTGCCCCAAGTATCAAGCTCTTGATTTCTTTTTATTTGCACAATCAGCATTTCTGGTTCCAACGCATCTCCTATGCATTCTATTATGTGCACATTGCCTCTTTTACCAGTTTCGTGGTTAGGCAATGGATTAATTTCAACATTAGGAATTGCACTTTCACTTTCCATCTCCAACCACCCATTTCTGATAAGGGACTGTACCTTACCTTTGAAAGCTCCACAATTGTATGTTGAGTGACCCATTGCCCCCCCCCCCTATAGTATTCACAATGAGCATTTGGATCACACCTGATTGGATATAGGGATTGTAAAAGGTCGAGTGGTATGGGGACTATCTGGTTTATGCTCAAAGGTAACAATAAATCTCGCTAAGGGCATAGCGGTGGTGGGTCGGGATTGGGAAGTGGGTGATTTCGATGAACTAATTTGTTTGAGTCTGAATACGTGAAGTGTAAGCAAATGGTTATGGGACCTATTGTGGTTGGGATAAGAAGAAATTTTGGTGGAAAATTGGCTACCATTAGGTTTTGGGAAGAAAATCGAGAACGGTAGGTGTTTTGTGGGGGGCATGGTTGATAGGCTTGTTACATCACATTGTGCACCTCCCCTTCCATTTTCTTCTCAGGATTTATCGTACTTTTCACTGAATTTTCTCTTACCACTTCCTGTAACCTCCCCTAGTCTCAAATTAGCGTCAATTATCTCCCCAGTCTGTATAATGTTAGCAAAGTTGTTGGAGGTGTTCGATCATCAAATAGAAATAAGGAGCTTTCAAGGTCTCAATGAAGAGAGAGCAAAGCTCATTGTCAATAACCGGAGGGTATATTTCCACGCTTTCTCTCTCCATCTTTGGGCATATTCTTTGAAGCCTTCCTGTCTCTCTGCATGCAGTTCCGGAGGTCCCTTCTTGTGGGGCCACATCGCAGATTAAATTTGTCTTGCTTTAAAAGGCCTCGGCTAAATCCTTCCGAGCGCCTTGATGCTGCTCTCTAATTGAACACACCACCTCGTTTGCTCCAGAGGCTCTCGTGAAAGAAGTGGATTAACAGTCTGTCATCATCTGTCATAGAGGACATCTTGGCAATATAGGTGGCCAAATGAATTCGAGGGTCCGAATTCCCAGTATACTTGTCAAAATCGGGGACCTTGAATTTGGGCGGCACCACCACATCGGGAACCAATCTTAGTGATGCCACGTCAACTGAGCCATACATATTCAGGCCCTCTATAGCTCTCAATCTCTCTTCCAGAGCGGACAGCTTCTCATTTTCTCTCATCTTACTTTCTCCTCCTATTGTGTGAGGTGCTCCCCCAACTGGGAAATGAGGGGCAGAATGAATTGGAGGGCTCGGGACCGAAAGGGATGGTTCAGCATTCGGGATGGCTGGATAATAAGAGAAAGGAGGTTCATTAGTCATGACGACCGGATTGACAGTGACTGTCGGGTCCGGGATGGGGGATTGAAAGGTAAAAGAAGTTGAAGCTTGGTGAGGATCATTTGTTGGAGGTGGTGGAGGAGGTAATAGTAGGTTAAGGTCTGAAGCTGGCTTATTTTGGGACATCTCCTCATCGCCTTCATAAGTTCGAAACTGGTCTTTTAGTTCGAAACTTGCCTGTAGGTTCTGTACTTGTTCCTGATCTTCCATTAGTTTTCTTGTTCGAGATCTTATTAAGTACACTCGCTGGGGTTGAATCGCGTGCTTGGTCAGACTTGCCTTATTTGAAGTAATGTTTGATTTTCTGGGGGGAGTAAAAAGGAAAATTTTCAATGAATTTTGAATTAAAAATTAAAAGGGTCCTGGTGTGGACAAAGGATACGATGGCATCTGAGAGCCAAGACGAAATCTGCAGAGGGATAATTGCATCCCTTTTATCATGGCATCGTTTGATAGTCCGACAGTGAATGACTGGATTGAATGCGCATTTATGGTACTTGTCCATATGGCACATTCAATTTTTTGCATAACCCTAGCGAGGGGGTTCCTACGGGAGTCATACTATTCATTCACAATTTTGCTAAACCATGGCCCGAACCGCCTCATAGGTTCAACAATGGTTTAGCATTCTGTTCTGGTCTAAAAAACTTCCTCTACCGACTGACTCGAGGATGCCATGTTAAAAATGATGCTTATCCTTTTACAGACCTTATTTTGGTGATGCCTATGGAAAAAATTCGTTAGCAAGATAAATTGGGGTAATTTTGAATCATACTGTTGACAAGGTGACACATACACATTTATCAAAGTAGGAAAATGTGTAGGTGTTTCAGTAGTATTCAAGATTACCCTTATAAAATGAACAAAAGGAAATCAAAGCAGAACAAGGTAAGAGTAAACATGTCCCTTTTTGTCCTATAATAGGAGACTCACGATCTGGGATAAGCGCTACCTATTTGGGATAGTTCTATCTTATAAGGTAGCTTACTACGGCTTTCAGCTATCGTGATAGTTAAGCTCAGGATCTAATTTTCTAATAGCCACAGGTTCCCAAATTGCCCCTACTGTAAACAGTAGAGCCCCATTCTATCCCCATGATATTATCGGGAAAATTCCACGGATATCACGGTAAATAGAACAGTTTCAATTTGGCGAAGCCTTCACGGATACTAACGGGTAAAACCCACGAATGCAGCTACATGACCCCTCATACTTTCCTAAAAGGGTAAGAAAGCCGGGTTAGGACCATAGTGTGTGAGGACATTGTGTAAGTGTTCGGTGTGTGAAGGGACACCTTTACCTCTTCCCAATTCGGGATTTTATTTTTCATTTTCCCCTTTTTTGAAACGAAGAACCTTTGTGAGGATAGGACAGGTAAAACAAACAAAATAGTTAGTAGCAATAATAATTAACGCATACAACATCGCCGAATGAGCCTATCTAACTATAATTTGATCGGGCAAAATTTGATCGGACAAAATTAAATCTACTTTTGGACCACTAGACTTGGGATACATCCCCAGCGGAGTCGCCAAGTCATGTGATGGATTTTGCGGTCGCACAGACGATCGCTCACGAAGTGGGAAAGAGTGAGGAGTCGCCACCTCGGTTTTGAGGAAACTAAAGAAAACCATTTGAGAAGTTAAATTAAAAATGAAACCACTTCAAAACAGATTCTAAGTTCGGGGTCCGTAAACGGGTGGGGAAGGTGTTAGGCACCCCACCTCGTCCCTTAATAAGGGTAAGTAGATTTAATTCTGCGTCCTTTATAAATTAGTTAGGGAGGCTTAGACGGCAATGTTAATCCTTTTGGTAGAAGGAATATTTGATTTTTCACTAAATTTGGATCACCCAGATACATAAGTAAATGAGACAACCTTAGTGAACGGGTGTGAGAATCGGATAAGAACCCTCCTCCGATCTCTTTTAAGTTGTTTATTAAAATTTTGAGGGGAGACCGGATAAGAACCCTCCTCCGATCTCTTTTAAGTTATTTATTAAAATTTTGAGGGGAGACCGGATAAGAACCCTCCTCCGATCTCCTTTAGAGTTATTTATTAATGTTTTGAGTTGAGACCGGATAAGAACTCTCCTCCGATCCCTATTTAATGTTTATTAAAATTTTGAAGGGAGACCGGATAAGAACTCTCCTCCGATCTCTTTTTACGTTTATTAAAATTTTGGATTGAGACCGGATAAGAACTCTCTTCCGATCTCTTTCAGATTAACAGGAGCCTGGAAGGGATTTCTCCGATCTCCCGGATTTTTAATTTCAACTACATGACATAAGAACCTAAAGCTAAGGATTCTGGCGTTCTAAGATGCTGGGGATAAGGCTTCTCGATACCTTTTGACTAGATAGGGAAAACTAGACTTGATTAACCGACCTTCCATGCGTTCATTTTACCAATATCTATTAATGACCGATCTACTCTGTTTCGTTTACTTTGGTCTTATTCCACTTTATGACATCTTTGTCGAATTGCTGTTTACGTCGGCCTAATAGTTTGGCTATCTTCCTGACGTGTTATTCATGTTCTCTCTTTTAAAAGAGACCCCTAAGTTGCAGTTACCTACGTTTACCCAACCACTTACATACTACTAGGAGTTAGAAAACTTACTTTCAAAAAAGATGAAGATTAACAAAAATGAACTGATCACTAAATAGATGATTTGGGAGTGTCATTCTTTGGGGATCGTTTGTGCAAAAATAGTCTTGAAGAAAGTTGCAGATGTAAGAAGAACACAGGAAAATGCGGAAAGTAAATGCAGACACTCGATAAAACAGTGATATGAGCTCTTACAGTAACATTCTTTGGGGATCGTTTGTGCAAAAGTAGAAAGTCACAGATGTGAGAAGAACAAAGAAAATGCAGAAAGTAAATGTAAGCACTTAATAAAACAGTAGTATGAGCCCTTACCTGAGAGCCAAATCTACTAAAATAACTATGGGGTGTCAAATAGTGACAAGGCAGCGGAGTGATTGGCACGAGGTGGTGTTCCTCGTGAACTGGAGGGTGCTTAGCTAAAATGCGATCAGATCAAGATGAAAAGAACCGAGTGGAATGAAGTTGAGCTTGGACAATGAAAACAGAGATGATAAAAGGCTGAAAGTGAGAGTGTGACCAGATAATGAACAAACTGGAAATGTAGAGTTCCAGTATTCAGAATCTTTTCAAGAAAAACACTTCAGAAAACTAGTTTCAAAAGTCTTTTAATTGACACTTCTAAGTAGCAGAGTAGCAAACTAAATGAAATTTCAGAGTTCCTCTGCTATAATAACAGCCTCTTGTCTATTTTTCCCTCCGTCCTTTGAACAATTTTTATGCAGGTATTTATAGGAATCGGGTTCTCTTCGTGAAGGGTCAGGATTGATTTTGAGGAAGATGGAGGGTCAAGATTTCGAAGGACATGATCGGAGGTTCAGGAATTAAAGAGAATCAAAATGAATGGTTGAGATCACTCTTCATAATATTTGTCCTTTTCTTCTTTCCATCCGACGGTCCCAAATTTCTTTGTCCGGAACGATCTGAGGGCTAAGAGTGAAAGACGCTGGTATTGTCGTCTTCTCTCTTGATCTAAGGGTTCCGGGTTTGTCCTTACAAGTAGGATCAACGGTGGAGATTGGAATGTACAAGACTGTCATGACATACCACGGCACTGTCGATGTGCGGGCGATTCTTAGGCGTGCGGTGGAGATCTCTGCCAGCGCCTTAACTACCTCGCTCTGATTACGGCGGCGGTTATTGGAATTTGTCTTATTCTTTACGCCACCGATCCTCCTCTTTCGATCTCTTTCACATGTTCTTTCCGACCTTTCATGCTGGTCTCCCTCCTTCCGATCTATTATTCCGATCTCTCCTTTTCTCTGGTCCGGTCTGGTCAAAGCATTAATTGTCCCTCGATTCCCGAAGCGTCCGCTTTGTTTTCTGCTTAGCAATAAATGCTCATTTTCCCCTATATATACCTGTCGATGGAGACATTTTCTTCATCGACTTTCCTCTCTTCCTTTCTTACTTACCTGTTCTATTGCTCGGTGGAAGTTACGGCTATAAGCGTGGCTTTGATCTTTTCCGATGAACTTCTTTACTTACCGAGTGAAAATTCACGATCCGGTGATCGAATGACCTTATCGATGATGGTGAGAGGACTGGATTTGACCGATCATGTGCGGACTTTGGTTGTACCGATCTCGAGTCGCTCAACCGAGTTCATTCAGCTTCTCATCGCATTGGGTGTTAAAGCGTCTTTCCTCCACATTGGGTGTTCGGCAATGGTCGGTTTGAGTGGTAACATCGGTGACGATGTCTCTCATCTTCATGGGAGTCATAGTCACCCCATCCGAGCTGCACATCTATCCGATGCCAACAGTAGGTCTCTGGTCAAACACATCTTTTGATTCACCACAAGACTAGGCTTTGACATAGGCCTTTTAGATAGGATGTTCCACCGGTCTCTAGAGATCGCCCAAATGATGTAATCCTGAAATGTAATCAGATCTCTAGAGATTGCCCAAATGATGTAGTTAGACCTTTATTGTAGTCTGATCCCTAGAGATCGCCCAAATGATGTATTTTATTTTCAATGCAATCCGATCTCTAGAGATCACGAAATGATGTGATCCAATGTTAGTGTAATCCGATCCTAGAGATCGCCCAAATGATGTAATCCGAACTTTTGAAAATAAAGACTTTATTTTGTCGGTTATCATCTTATTATTTTTGCATTGATTATTTTCCGATCTCTAATGTGGTTGTCCGATCGGTTCTTTACGAATGACACTTAACTGATCCTTTATTCAAAATATTTAACTTATTATGCCGATCTCCAATTAACCGATCCCTGAACATTCGGATATTTGAGAGAAGTGTCAGAACAGCTGTCGAATCCCACCAATCGATGCGCTGCCTAGAACATCGCGAGCATTAAATGCTCGGACTAGTATAAATAGGGGTGGGAGGGTTAGCCAGTTGTTCTCTCATTCCATTTTCAATCCCCTGCTCACAACTTCGAAGTTCTCTCGCTTTCTCAAGTTCTTCCGACGCCGATCAGACTCCGGTAAGGGCTTTGATCCTTTTTTAGTTTAAATTCTTTGTTTCTTTTGAAAATGAGCGGTGCCGAAGGTCAGAGAGCGGCGAGCCCCCCTTCCATTCAGTTTTCATGGTCTTCCGATGAAGAAGAGGTAGTCGGGCCAAGCACGCAACCTAAACCCCCTAGGGTCTCTGCTCCAGGTCGGGGGCGGGTCATACCATCAAGGCTTGCACCTACTTCAAGGAGAGAGACCCTTCCTATAGACGAGCTTCCGTCGGTTCTTCGAGAATCCGATCTGCAATCTTTTGTTCAAGAATACAATATTTGTCCTGATTCATATGAGCTGATCAAGTGCCATGGCGATCTTCGTGTCGATCATTCTTTTGAAGAGGATGACATGGTTATGGTGTACGAGGAACAGTTAAAGGCCGGTCTGAGATTCCCTCTAGACGATTTCTATAAGGAGGTCCTAAAACTTCACCGAGCATCCATTGTTCAAATCCACCCCAACTCGTGGCGGATCTTGGTAGCTTTCCGAGGTCTATGCCGAGCTAAGGGAATCAGACCTACGGCTAAGGTGTTCGCCGAGCTGCACAGACTAACTCGCCGAAAGGATGACGAACACTGGTTCTTTCAGTGAAGCCTCATTGCGGACTCTTTTCCGATCTGCCTCATCCCTTAAGAATTGGAAGAACCGGTTCTTCATTCGAGGAGTAAAGATCCGAGCCGCTTTGAGGACTTTCCTCGTGTTGGTGGTACCAGGCCCCTGCTCAAGCACATTACCACGAGTCAAGAGGAAAGCTTAATAGTGATGGAGCTGAAAAGTCGGGCCGCCACTCTAAAATATTCTGTCCAAATGCGGTGGCCGAATCGCACCATTGGACCATGCAATCGATCACCGGCGAGATCGCGAACTTCCGCTCTCGACCTCGGCATTGGTATTTTCTATATCTCAGTTCTCGGGACCTTAGCGATCTCACTAACCTCTTTTACGTGCGGTATGGCGGGTGGTGAAGGTTCTAGGAAAGCGAAAGAAAGAAAGAGAGATCTCGGAAGATAAAAGAGATGAAGCGTTGAACGACTTCAAACACCGTCACGAACACAGGAGATACAAAGAGACCCACCTCAATCTTGGTCCGCGACCACTGGAGCTGTCGAGATCTCCTCCTAGATCGGAAGAGCGACCTCCGCCTCTCTCGATTGTCCCAAGCACGGAAGGAGCCTTCTCAATCTTACGGAGGACCTCTTCTCGTGGCGCTCGAATCTTGATCGATCGCTTGAAGAATAACCTGATCGTTAGGAGAACTCCGATTTTGCCAAAGTCACGATCTAGCATCTTTTTTCAAGAGGATCGGGACAGGCTATCCAGGTATGGTCTCGATGATATCTTGACTCAAACCATGAGCTTGAATGTGGAGTGTCTGGTGAACCAGACCATGGTTCGGGAAAAGATTCAACGTCTGGGTAAGGAGGTCGGGAAGAAAAATCAGGAATTGGCTTCCTCCGATCCCAACTCTCATCCGCTCGGGATTATATATCTCAAGTCGAGGATGGGCGAAGTACCATGAAGACCGGTGGCGAGAAGTCTCGTGACTGGGAAAGAGAACGGGCTCTCGAGAGAAGTCCGGGCACTTGGTGCCAACGGCGCTCAGTCGCCCAACTCATCGAAGAGCTTAAGGAGAAAGACGAGGAGCTTAAGGCGAAAGAGGAAGAGATGGTGACAGGGATAGCCGGAGCCTATGTGAATGCTCACAAGGACCTCTTGGCCGAACTCCAAAAGCGCTACCACAAGAGGACTTCTCTCGGATGGACGACTGGCTCCCGAGGGCGACGGCGAAGATAGTGAAGAGGAAGCTGAACCAGAGGGAGAGAGAGTGAGTGAGCCAAATGTAGATCAGGCTGGGGGTGATCCCCCAGCCGAATAACTTGTACAAATTATGATATGAAATGAAATGCCCCTTTGTTCAATGAATGATTGTGATCGGAAAATTTTAAACCATTGTTTGTCTGAGTATTTGATTGTATGAGCACAGCAAAACAAAAACTAAATGTGATTATTAATCCAAGTATGAGAGATCGGAAAGCACTTTAAGCATGAGATCGGTAGGGAAGAAATGCTGAACGGAACTTGATTGAAAATTTAACTCGAACACTTAAGATCTGAATCCTCACTAAATCGAACCAAAACTTTAGCTCTTAAACTTTTGGAAAGGAGGTCGGTAAATGATTTGAGAGATCGGCAAGGCTTTAATGAATATGAGGACTTAGCATTGATTCAATCCTTTGTGAGGAGAGATCGGAAATGTAACCGCCTATCAAAGAGGGATCGGAAACGTGGTTAGCTGTTCAAAGAAGAATTTTTATTGATTCTAGGGGTCGGCCAAAATATGGTGTCGACATATATATATATATATATATATATATATATATTACAACTACAAGCCTACACCAAGTGGAACTTTACTTGCATGATATAGGTGGCATTTCAATTAACCTAAGATTAAAGAATGCTGTCCTTGCTAATCCATTTCCCGAGGATAGCCTCTGACAAAAAAGCAGCTTAGGTGGAAGAAGAAGGCGAAGACCCATCAACATGTATGATGTTGGAGAAATCTGTGTAGGAAATCAGATAAGCTAATCTTCTCCCCATTAAGATCTAGCATCAAAACCCAGTCGCAAGCACTTGTAATTGGTAAAAGCCCATTATCGAAGTCCGATTCCTCAATCATATTTTTCACCTGCAGCTTGTTTCTTTCCTTGGACATGGAGGGCTCTATTACATGACCAGTAATGTTTGTGCTGTTATTCTGTTGTGGTGAAGTATCTATGCATGACCCCAGCTTTATGATGTGGCCCAACCGCAAGTGCATGGGTCGTACAAGTAATATAGAAAAGATATCGTTCCCACGAGGAGTTGTGTTAATGATTGAATTTTTTATATAAAAATTGACGAATTTGAACTATTTTTGAAATTAAAGCAATAAATTGATAGATATTGAAGTGTGAAATCTGTATATGCAAGATTAATAATCTATTCAATAATGTAATGATTTAACTAAATTTGCATCAAATTAAAATAAGCAAATTGAAATATGATAAGATTTAAAATGGTAAGTAATTAAATTCGATTAGAAATTAACAATGATAAAAGAGGCAATTCCGGAGTTCGGAAGTTCATATTCAAGCTATTTTGAGATTTTTAAATTGGTTACCCAATCTTATGGAATTTACGGGTTTTAAGGAGATTAATTCTTAAATCCTTTGAATACTCTTTCGAGTAGGACAAAGAGTGTCTTAATCAATCTAATCCTACTTTCGTGGAGTTGAAATTAATCAAGATCCATTAAGTTCCTTAATTAATCTATAAATCCTCTTAATCCTTAGTCTATTTCTAGATCTAAGTTAATTAAGTCCAATTTCTTAATTATCTATCACAAGGTTTTCTCCTTTCGGTACCTCAACCATGGATTAAGAACAATACTAAATGGGATACTATACTAAGCATGTCATTGAGCACACAAGAAATGAATAAAACTCATTAAAACCACAAAGTATGGATTACCCAATCAAAATCCATAAAATATCTCAAATATTACATCCCAACTCTAGAATCTAATGAAAACTACTCACTATCCATAATAATTACAAGAAATTCTGAGTTAATATGGAAATAAATCTTAAATCTAAGCTAAGAACTAAGAAACCCAATACAAGAAAGGTAGGAAATAGGGAAGAAAGGAAGAAAAACTCCAAATCTGGTCTAGAAATGGAGAGGTGATGTTTTTGCTCTCTGTTTTCTAACTCTTCCCCTGCTGCTGCTTCCTTTTATGTCTCCTCTTCCTTTCTAAAATGAGATAAGGGCCTATTTATATCTTTTTCTGACAAGTAGCCCCAAAATGGTGTGTTTGAGGTGTGTTTTTGTGAGGGAATCTTTTGCCAGCTCATTATGAAGACTCTATGAAACTGCATAAGTGGACTGCATAAGTTATGCAGTCCCTTATGCAGTTTTCGGCAGGTTTCTGGGCCCTCTGTGTGAAGCTGCATAAGCAAGGAGTAAGTCTGCATAAGTCATGCAGTGACTTATGCAGATTTCGGCAGGAATGGAAAAATTGCTTCTTCTCCCTGTGCAGAACTGCACAACTTATGCGGCAAGTTATGCGCAATTTGGCCACTGCATAATTCAACTTTCAAACTTGTTTTTGATATCTTTGGCTGTAGAAATCACTCCTCACTGGCATAATTTCTTTTTAGTCCCTCAAAAACACCATTTTTCCTACAAAACAAAGTAAAATTACAAATTAATCCAAAAATTGGCAATCATGAAAAACTATCTAAATAACTAATAAAATTAGCTAAAAGTGACTAACAATCAAATAAAATGGCCATGAAATTAAACCTAAATGACTATGCAAAATGCATGTATCAAATACCCCCAAACTCAAGTCTTTACTTATCCTCAAGCAAACTTTAAAACATAATGCAATTTTTAGGGGTGCCTTGTCCAAAGAGCTATGAAAATCACTTATTAAAGTAACTTAACATACCTTTAGCCATACCAACAATCCATACACCCATCCTTCAAGATGCAAAGAATTTAATGTTTATCCAAGCTTTCACTGCTTAGCCATCAAGTCAATTATCATCCAAAATTCCCAAACCAACCAATTAAAAGAGAGAGTCATGCTCAAAAGGAATTCTAGAACAATCAATAGCCAAAGTGTCTCTATATAGAATTATGGAATTTAATGAGTGAATGGATAATTTTCCAATCCCATAGGCAAATTCCCTACTCCTATCTCCACTAATGTAGCAAGTACTATCAAGAGCTCAAATGTCTTTTTAGGGATGTAATAGGGCCATGGGGTTCAAAATGAGGTTAAGAAGAATAAGGGTAAAAAGGATTCAAATCATGAGAATTTTCTAAATCTTGAAAACATAAGGTACACTTCTTATTTATTTTTTTTTTTTTTCTCTCTCTTTTTTTTTCCCTCTTTTTTTATATATAAAAAGGAGAGAAATACACAATGAGAATTTTCAAGTGCTAGCATATTTTACAAAATACATAATTTTCAAGTGCTAGCATACTTTAAACTTGTATCTTGTATTTTCTCTTGATGATTGTCCCTAAAAATGCCACCCCCAAACTCATTTCCTTTAATTACTTTGAGTGGATTTCTTTCAATTTGAATGACAATAGTAAAAAGCACATATACTAGCACTTTTACAAGATGACAAGCATTTCTTCTCCTTTTTATTATTATATTTTTTTTTTCTCTTTTTTTTTTTCTTTTTTTTATTGTTTTTTTTTATGAATATAAAGTGTACCTAATATTATAAATAATTATTCTCATGAAAAGGGTTGGAGTGATTGGTTCATTAGCTAGGTAACAATAAGGGTTTCAAGAAAAATTAGGAATATAAAAGCTCAAAGGAGTTTGCAAGGGTTAATTTTAATTAGGAAAAAGGCCAAAGGTTTAAAATGAGAAGGTTTAAATCAAAGAATGCCTAATCATCTCTCTTCTCAAGTACAAGCTAGTATTTCGCCTTGAAAGGTTTAGAAAATTTATTCTAAGATTGGTGAGACATCATTTGACTACCTTATATCTAATAACTCCCTCTAAACACTCCAATCTCTAAAGGACTAGTTGGGTGGCTTTTTGGCTAAGAAGATATAGGCAAGGGATAAACACTTCAAAACTTTGCACCTCTTAGGAAACTTTCAATCCACAAACCCAACTTAAGGTAAGTCAAATCACTCTTATAGGCAACTTTTCAATACTCAAGGGATTTGGCAAAAGATTTTATTTCATGATGCATGATTCCTAAAAATGAGCAATGCATTAACTAAATGGAGAAAATCTATTTGTGTGCAATGTGTATAACTTCTAAGTGATGTATAATGTGTATGTGAATGTGTTATGTATATGTATGTATGGATGTGTATGTAAAATATTTACAATATATATGTAAATGGAATGGGATGAGATGTTCCTATACTTAAAATGCGAAAAATGTAGCAAAAAACAAAATGCACACCCTCAAACTCAAGATTGGACATTGTCCTCAATGTCTAAGGCAGTGCAGCATGAAAACTCAAATCAAAAAGCAATAACCAGGAATAGTTAAATTTAAAAGCAAAAAGAAAGAGTTACGTGGTATAGAGCAGTGTTTTAGCATCTAAAATGTGAATTCAAGAGATGATGGTGATGCATAAGAAAGCTACACAGGTTATGCAGAATAAATGCTTTATAGAACAAGTGCATAAGGAGAGTGCATAAGCTGTGTAGAATGGCATGAGTTGCATAAGGAGTTTCACCGCCTGTGTAGTATGTTGAAAAGTTGCAGCATAATGATATATCAAGGAAAAACTTGCAAACACTAGCAGAGGTATGTAAATATATACAGTGTATTGACAAGTATGCACAAAAGGGCAGCAAAGGCAATGAGAAGCAATGAAAAACAAATGTAATAGCCATCCAATTGAACTTCAAGAAAGCAGAATTCAAGATAAACTAAAATTGTTTTAGCACATCTAAAAAGAAAAACTCCTAGAAGTTGAACAAAAGCAAAATAAAAACTAATCTAATTCTATGGTTTTGCCCTTGTCCAAAGGTGTAACACCCTCCCGGTAGCAACTCCGTACATTCTACTGTTCCGGTGACTAGTGTCAGTCCAGACAGCTAGAACGTCCGGAAAAATATTTAAACTAAAGTGAGGAACCATAATTAACTCAAATATTAATAATAAAAATTTAGAAAAAAATTTAGAAATAAAATACAACCAAGTTAAATGAGCCGATGCCCAAGCGATGGGTAACCCAGTGGAAAGTTGCGGTTCTCGCAACTAGGAGCCCTAGACCCGAGAGAAAATTCATAAAATAATTTTTGGGACTCCAGAGAAGGGTTATTGAGGGTTCCATGGCATTAGAATGCCAAGAAAAAGTTTAGAAAAATTTTTCAATCGGTACAGACAATTTTTGTCTGTTAAGCCAAACGGAAGGCATTTTGGTCTTTTCGCCTTCAGAGGTGATTTTTGGCCGATTGGTCCAGTTAAGTAAATAATTATTATGATCTAAAATATGAATAAATATTGCTAAAAATTAAATTAAAAATGGGTAGAGAAAAGAAGAAAAGAAAATGAAAGAAATACCTAAATATGACATCACATGATGTCATTAGGAAGGCCTCCACCAATCACAACTCAACAAGCCAAATTAAAAAGAGATAAAATGAGAAAAAAATGAAAACAATTTCTGCATTCATCATCTTCTTAAGCCATTTCTCCCTTTCCTCTCCCTTCACCATTGTTATTCCAAACTTCTCACTAGAAATTCTCTTGAAAAATCACCATAAAACCTCTAGTCTTCTTCACAAAAACTTGATTTTACCTCTTGGGAAAGTGTTTGGCTGCCAAGAAAACTAAAGAAAGTGAAGGAAATTGAAGGGAAAATTCTGCCCTCCTAAGGTTAGTGCCCAATTTATTCTCTCTCACTCAATTCATGTTTAAGGACATGATTTAAGTTGAAATTGTAAGTTTAATGCATAAATTGAACTTTGAGAACTTGGAGACTTGAACAAAATTAGGGTTTTCTCATGAAATGGTATATGAACATTGTAATGGTCAATTAGTGACCATTTGAATGTGTGTGAGGAGGGAATAAGGTGAGTTGAGGCTTGGCATTTGTGTATGGGTGCGCTGCCCATGGTGACCTGCAGGTTTGGATCTGAGTCCAGCCTGTTTGGACTGCCATAACTTAAATTGTAGAGGTTCAATTGGTGTTTGGCCAATTGGACGTGAAACTAGACACAAAATGGCACAACTTTGGTGAAGCAACCATACCCATAAAACCAAACCAAGTGGACCAAAAACTTGCTCAAATCCGGGTGTCCTGCAATCTGTTTCTGCAGAATGACCAAATAAACAGTGATTGTTCATTTGGCCATAACCTAGTGTAGAATGGCCCAATTGACCTGAAATTTTACCAGCAACAAGCTAAGATATAGACCAACAACCACCCAAAATTATGACCAGAACCTATCCAACAAGGGAGTTGCAGTCACTGTTTATTGCACTGTAGATATGGTCAGTCCAGAAAAATTCCAATCCGGCCAGTTGTGGTTTTTGGACCATAACTTGAGTTACAAAACTCCAAATGGAGTGATTCAAAAAAAGAAATTCAACTAGACAAAATAAGGAACAACTTTCATGTCTATCATTTTTCCAAATTCCCACTGCAACAGTAACTAATAGAACAGTAAAAATAAGGTATCAAAACTGAAAATTCTGCCCCATTAACTTAAAACTTAGAAATGGTATTGGCAACCAATACCAACAAATTTTGAATGCAAAATGTGATATGTTGGGAGTATTAAAACTAATGTACCTATTTTCTATGCAAAAGTCAACATTTTGGTTGACTAATAAAGTGAATAGTAACACCAAAGCTTGAAATTCAAAAATTATAAAATTCAAAAGTGTAAAAGGCCCTAGTATACCTAACAAGATTGGTTTGGATAGTTTGGCATGCCAATAGGGTTCAGTTAGCAGTACTGCACATGGCATTATGCCATTCTGTGATTTCATGGCTTTTAGCCATTCTGACATTGTGTTGAGATTTGGCCTTGTGCCTAATGTTATTACAGCTTATTAGCTGTTCTGTTGCACACCGGGAGATACATATGTGACCGATGGTATGACGGCCCGAGGTACTTGATACCCAGTGCCAGTTTACCCGTTTATCTAGTCCAGTCGTCCAGTATAGGTTACTTGGGCAACCAAAAATGAAAGTGGATAC
Organism: Hevea brasiliensis; assembly: GCF_030052815.1. Lineage (NCBI taxonomy): Eukaryota > Viridiplantae > Streptophyta > Magnoliopsida > Malpighiales > Euphorbiaceae > Hevea > Hevea brasiliensis. Next base: position 109,312,605 of record NC_079496.1, on the reverse strand, counting down.
ATTTAATGAAATAATGAATATAACAAGTATAAAATAAGTAAATATACAAATACTCAACAAAAATTTATTTACAATGAGACATCAATACATTCACTACATATTTATTTTCTGTTATTTCTTTTTATTTTATTATTGGCACCACTAAGCATTATTGCTTAGCGCGTTGCTTTTGCCACGCGTAGGTTCCGAGATATCGACCGAGAGCCCAAGAGACCACGTGATCGGGTGAGACCTCTTGCAGCTCTGTATAGTGTCTGTGTCACCTCACCATCTTCAGTGCATTGGTAGGACACTAGGTTTCATTTTGGTATTTTGTAGCTAACTGTTATTTTCTCTTGTGTAATTGAGACTTATGTAATGTATTTTGATGTTAATGTAAATAGTGAAAATTGTGGTTATGAATGGAAAATTTGAGTATTTATTTATTGCTTATATATGAGTACCATGAGAAATGAATGATTGAGAAATGGAAATGTTGTTGAAAAATATTGAGATTTTGATATTGGAGTTTGAGAATGCTTGGATATGATTCTTGGAAGTGTTTTTCACAGGTTCCGAAGAACTGTTTTCTCCATTTTTAGCCGGTACTCTGCCGGATTTTCTATAAAATTTTCGGAACCTCAAATAAATTATAATTTCAATAAATAACTTAAATGAATTATATTTCATAAATTATATTCAAAACTATGATAAAAATAAATTAAGGAAGAATAAAAATGATTGAGATAAAATAGAGTGTTTCGGTACACCGTGTGACATATCTTACTCGGATATACTGTAGACGGGTAAGAGGTGTCACATTTAGTGGTATCAGAGCACGGTTTAAGCGTTTCTGGGCCTAGATTGAGTCCATACCATGCATTGCATTTGTAAGAGTTGAGGTGACACTAATGCAGATCTGTTTGTCTTTGTTATTTTAAATAGGATATGGACCCTACATCTCAGAGGGCAGTTGAGGAGGAAGTGGAGAGTCATGCTCCACCTGCAGTGAGACCGGGGTAGGGGAGAACTCGCTCCGCCACTCAAGCGAGCACTCGCCACCTCCACAGGACATGTTCTAGCAAATGGCCGAATTCTTCAGACAAATGGCTGGGGTAATGCCAGCACCACCACCACCTCCACAGCAGAAATCACACCTGGAAAGACTAAGAAAATTTGGAGCAGTGGACTTCTTTGGCAAGAGAGAAGATGATTCTGTTGCAGCCGAAAATTGGTTGAACAGAACAGGCAGAGTTTTAAAACAACTCCACTGCACTCCAGAGCAAAATCTAGAAGCTGCTGTATCTCTGTTGCAAAATGATGCATATGAATGGTGGGATACGGTGTCCAGTGAAATACAGCCAGAAGTAATAACTTGGGACTTCTTCCTCTCCGAATTCAAGAAGAAATATGTGGGTAGTGTATACCTGGAAGAGAGAAGAAGAGAGTTCATTAACCTGAGGCAGAGACAGCTGACAGTGGCCGAGTATGAAAAGGAATTTGTCAGATTAAGCCGCTATGGAAGGGAGATAGTCCCTAATGAGGCCGAAAGGTGTAAGAGATTTGAAGAGGGATTAAATGATAACATAAAGATCATGATCACTGCCTTGGGAATCACCGACTTCACCAAGTTAGTGGAAGCTGCAATAAAAGTTGAAAAAGTAAGAATAAGTGAGCAGACCAGAAGAGAGAGACAGCAGAAGAGGGGCCTAGGTCAGTCTAGTTCATCTCCTGCATCTGGGAAGAAGAAGTTCAAGGGTCCACCTACACAGAGTTCAGGTCAACCACAAGGTCGTGGTCGCCCTGTGGGCCCAAGCCACGCTTTACCCTAGGAGAGGTCACCCACACCATCGGGGCAGCTCTCCAGGGATGGGGTTCAGGGGACCAGCCCCAGCATCTTCTGCATGTCCACATTGCCTGAAGTGGCATAAGGGGGAGTGTTGGAGAGTGACTGGTGCCTGCTTAAGGTGTGGGTCAACAGAGCATCAGTTGAGGAACTGTCCACGCAGAACTATTACAGCTACTCCAACACAAGCAGACAGACCTGCTCCTACACCACAAAGGGGTAGGAAATCTGGTAAATCTGAGGCAGTGGGACCATCACAGAGGCCTGCATCTGAGCCAGCAGAGAGGCCTGAGGGCAAACCACCTGCCAGAGCCTATGCCATGAGAGCCCAGGAGGAGCAAGATGCCGCGGACGTTATCAGGGGTACGTTCTCCCTCTACAATACATCTATGCATGCATTGGTGGATCCAGGATCCACACATTCATACATCTGCATCAACTTACCTATAGAAAGGGGGATATTAGTAGGGGAGAGTGACCAAGACATTCTGGTCACTAATCCATTGGGCCACAGTGTAGTGGTGAACAAAGTATACAAGGGTTGCCCGTTAAGGATTCAGGGGTATGAATTCTTCGCAGACCTGATTGAGTTGCCTTTCCATGAGTTTGACGTGATTTTGGGAATGGACTGGTTGTCACGTCATCAGGCAATGGTTGATTGTAAATTGAAGACAATTTCTCTAAAAACTTCTGAGGGTAATGAGATCACTGTTGTGGGTGAAAGGACAGATTTCCTGTCCAATGTTATCTCAGCCACAATTGCAAGAAAAATGATGAGAAAAGGCTGTGAAGCTTACCTAGCACACGTGGTTGATACTAGGCAAGCTAAGCCAAACCTGAATGATATACCCACAGTAAGAGACTTCCCAGATGTATTTCCTGAAGAGTTGCCTGGTTTACCACCAGAAAGGGAAGTTGAGTTTGCTATTGAGATAATGCCGGGTACAGCACCCATTTCCATTGCTCCTTATAGGATGGCAACCACTGAATTGAGGGAGTTGAAAACTCAGTTGCAAGAGTTGCTTGATAAGGGGTTCATACGCCCCAGTATGTCACCATGGGGAGCTCCGGTGCTATTTGTGAAGAAAAAGGATGGAACTTTGAGATTGTGTATCGATTACCGGCAGTTGAATAAAGTAACTGTGAAGAATAAATATCCATTGCCCAAAATTGACGATCTGTTTGATCAGTTGAAGGGAGCCGGTGTATTTTCAAAAATTGACCTCAGATTAGGGTATCATCAATTGAGGGTAAAGGATGCAGATGTGTCAAAAACTGCATTTAGAACCCAGTATGGGCACTATGAATTTCTAGTGATGCCGTTTGGGTTAACAAATACACCAGCAGCATTTATGGACCTTATGAACCGTATCTTCCATCCATACTTAGATCGGTTTGTAGTGGTATTTATTGATGATATTCTGGTGTATTCCAAGACCAGGGAAGAACATGATGAACATTTGAGGATTGTTCTGCAAACCCTGTGAGAAAAGAAGCTGTATGTTAAGTTGTCCAAGTGTGACTTCTGGATGAGTGAAATCTCTTTCCTTAGACACATAGTATCAGCAGAGGGGATTAGAGTGGATCCCAAAAAGATAGAAGCAGTGATGGAATGGAAGCCTCCCAGAAATACAACTGTGGTCAGAAGTTTCTTAGGGCTAGCTGGGTATTACAGAAGATTTGTGAAGGGATTTTCCTTAATAGCTGCTCCAATGACCAAGTTGTTACACAAGAATGTCAGATTTGACTGGAATGACAAGTGTCAGACCAGTTTTGAGAAGTTGAAGGCTATGTTGACAGAGGCACCAGTATTAACACAGCCAGTGTCGGGAAAGGACTTTGTGGTCTACAGTGATGCCTCTCATAATGGGTTAGGGTGTGTATTGATGCAAGAGGGGAAGGTGGTCGCTTATGCTTCCAGACAGCTAAGGCCACATGAACAGAATTACCCTACCCATGATCTAGAGCTTGCAGCAATTATCTTCACACTGAAGATATGGAGGCATTACTTGTATGGTGAAAAGTGCTACATTTACACAGACCACAAAAGCCTGAAATACTTGCCAACCCAGAAGGAGCTCAACCTTAGACAGAGACGATGGATTGAGTTCCTGAAGGACTATGATTGTGTAATTGACTACCATCCTGGGAAAGCAAATGTAGTTGCAGATGCTTTGAGCAAAAAATCCATCACAGCTTTGAGATCATTGAATGCCCGTCTAACTTTGGTTCGAGATGGAGCTATTTTGGCTGAGTTGCAAGTGAGGCCAAACCTGTTACAGCAGATTTTAGATGGGCAGAAGGTAGATGAAAAGATAATGGCTATTGTGAGCCAAATCTCAGGGGGAAAAGTAACTGACTATGAGGTAAAAGCAAATGGGTGTCTGTATTACAAAGGAAGAGTATGTGTATCAGATAATGGGGAATTAAAAGCCAGTATTCTGAAAGAGGCACATGCCAGTGTTTATGCTATGCACCCAGGAAGTACAAAGATGTATCATGATATGAAGCTTCAGTATTGGTGGCCTGGTATGAAGAAGGACATAGCTGACTATGTGACTAAATGTTTGACATGTCAGCAAGTCAAGGCAGAACATCAAGTTCCATCAGGTTTGCTACAGCCTATACGCATACCTGAATGGAAATGGGATCGGGTGACCATGGATTTTGTGAGTGGTCTACCTCTCACCCAGAAGAAACATGATGCAGTATGGGTGATAGTAGATAGATTGACGAAGTCAGCACACTTTCTGCCAGTTAGGACTGACTACTCACTGGAGAAGTTAGCAGAATTGTATATCAGTGAGATAGTTAGACTGCATGGAATTCCACTTTCCATCATATCTGATCGAGACCCAAGGTTTACATCGAGATTTTGGAAGAAGTTGCATGAGTCCTTGGGTACACAACTCCACTTCAGCACAGCTTTCCATCCTCAGACGGATGGGCAATCAAAAAGAGTAATCCAGGTAAACAATTGAATCAATTGAATTAATACAAATATTGAATTAAAATGATAATAATAACATGAAATATATGTCAGGTCCTTGAGGATATGCTGAGGAGTTGTGTCATTGAGTTTGAGGGAAGTTGGGATAGATACCTCCCACTGGCAGAATTTGCATACAACAATAGCTACCAAGCTAGTATCCAAATGGCCCCGTATGAAGCACTGTATGGGAGGAAATGTAGAACTCCAGTCTTTGGACTGAATTGGGCGAAGACAAACTGGTAGGGCCAGACTTGGTGAAACAGACTGAGGAGAAAGTAAAACTAATCAAAGCCAATCTGAAGGTTGCCTCAGATAGACAGAAATCTTATGCCGACCTGAAGAGAAAAGAAATAGAATATGCGGTTAGCGACAAAGTGTTCCTCAAGGTGTCACCGTGGAAGAAGGTATTGAGGTTTGGAAGAAAAGGTAAGTTAAGCCTTAGGTTCATTGGCCCATATGAAGTCATTGAACGTGTGGGTCCAGTGGCCTATAGGCTAGCTTTACCACCAGAGCTGGATAAGATCCACAATGTGTTCCACGTGTCTATGCTAAAAAGATACCGCTCAGATCCTTCACATGTCATCTCCATAGAAGAAATTGAAGTACAACCGGATTTGACATATGAAGAAGAACCTATACGGATCCTGGCTCGGGAAGTGAAAGAGTTGAGGAATAAGCAGATTCCACTAGTGCAAGTGCTTTGGAGGCACCACAACATTGAAGAGGTAACTTGGGAAAGTGAAGAGACGATGAGGCAACAGTTCCCTCAACTGTTTGCATCAGGTAAATTTCGAGGACGAAATTTAAATTAGAGGGGAAGAGTTGTAACACCCTCCCGGTAGCAACTCAGACATTCTCATGCTCGGTGACGATGTCGGTCCGGACAGCTAGAACGTTCGGAACAATATTTAAACTAAAGTGAGGAACCATAATTAACTCAAATATTAATAAGAAAAATTTAAAAAAAATTTAGAAATAAAATACTACCAAGTTAAATGAGCCGATGCCCAAGCGATGGGTAACCCAATGGGAAGTTGCGGTTCTCGCAACTAGGAGCCCTAGACCCAAGAGAAAATTCATAAAATAATTTTTGGGACTCCAGAGAAGGGTTATTGAGGGTTCCATGGCATTAGAATGCCAAGAAAAAGTTTAGAAAAATTTTTCAATCGGTACAGACAATTTTTGTCTGTTAAGCCAAACAGAGGGCATTTTGGTCATTTCATCTTCAGAGGTGATTTTTGGCCGACTGATCCAGTTAAGTAAATAATTATTATGATCTAAAATATGAATAAATATTGCTAAAAATTAAATTGAAAATGAGTAGAGAAAATAAGAAAAGAAAATGAAAGAAATACCTAAATATGACATCACATGATGTCATTAGGAAGGCCTCCACCAATCACAACTCAACAAGCCAAATTAAAAAGAGATAAAATGAGAAAAAAATGAAAACAATTTCTGCATTCATCATCTTCTTCATCCGTTTCTCCCTTTCCTCTCCCTTCACCATTGTTATTCCAAACTTCTCACTAGAAATTCTCTTGAAAAATCACCATAAAACCTCTAGTCTTCTTCACAAAAACTTGATTTTACCTCTTGGAAAAGTGTTTGGCTGCCAAGAAAACTAAAGAAAGTGAAGGAAATTGAAGGGAAAATTCTGCCCTCCTAAGGTTAGTGCCCAATTTATTCTCTCTCACTCAATTCATGTTTAAGGACATGATTTAACTTGAAATTGTAAGTTTAATGCATAAATTAAACTTGGAGACTTGAACAAAATTAGGGTTTGCTCATTAAATGGTATATGAACATTGTAATGGTCAATTAGTGACCATTTGAATGTGTGTGAGGAGGGAATAAGGTGAGTTGAGGCTTGGCATTTGTGTATGGGTGGGCTGCCCATGGTGACCTGCAGGTTTGGATCTGAGTCCAGCCTGTTTGGACTGCCATAACTTAAATTATAGAGGTTCAATTGGTGTTTGGCCAATTGGACATGAAACTAGACACAAAATGTCACAACTTTGGTGAAGAAACCATGCCCATAAAACCAAACCAAGTGGACCAAAAACTTGCTCAAATCCGGGTGTCCTGTAATCTGTTTCTGCAGAATGACCAAATGAATAGTGATTGTTCATTTGGCCATAACTCAGTGTAGAATGGCCCAATTGACCTGAACTTTTACCAGCAACAAGCTAAGATATAGACCAATAACTTTCATGAAGAAACCCACCCCAAATTATGACCAAAACCTATCCAACAAGGGAGTTGCAGTCACTGTTCACTGCACTGTAGATATGGTCAGTCCAGAAAAATTCCAATCCGGCCAGTTGTGGTTTTTGGATCATAACTTGAGCTAAAAAACTCCAAATGAAGTGATTCAAAAAAATAAATTCAACTAGACAAAATAAGGAACAACTTTCATGTTTATCATTTTTCCAAATTCCCACTGCAACAGTAACTAATAGAACAGTAAAAATAAGGTATCAAAACTGAAAATTCTGCCCCATTAACTTAAAACTTAGAAATGGTATTGGCAACCAATACCAACAAATTTTGAATGCAAAATGTGATATGTTGGGAGTATTAAAACCAATGTACCTATTTTCTATGCAAAAGTCAACATTTTGATTGACTAATGAAGTGAATAGTAACACCAAAGCTTGAAATTCAAAAATTATAAAATTCAAAAGTGTAAAAGGCCCTAGTTTACCTAACAAGATTGGTTTGGATAGTTTGGCATGCCAATAGGGTTCAGTTAGTAGTACTGTACATGGCATTATGCCATTCTATGATTTCATAGCTTTTAGCCATTCTGACATTGTGTTGAGATTTGGCCTTGTGCCTGATGTTATTACAGCTTATTAGCTGTTCTGTTGCACACCAGGAGATACATATGTGACCGATGGTATGACGGCCCGAGGTACTTGATACCCAGTGCCAGTTTACCCGTTTATCCATCGATCGTCCAAAGATAGGTTACTTGGGCAACCAAAAATGAAAGTGGATAAATTTAATGAAATAATGAATATAACAAGTACAAAATAAGTAAATCTACAAATACTCAACAAAAATTTATTTACAATGAGACATCAATACATTCACCACATATTTATTTTCTGTTATTTCTTTTTATTTTATTATTGGCACTACTAAGCATTATTGCTTAGCTCGTTGCTTTTGCTGCGCGTAGGTTCTGGAGATACTGACCGAGAGCCCAGTAGACCACAGACTGGGTGAGACCTCCTGCAGCTCTGCATAGTATCTGTGTCACCTCACCATCTTCAGTGCATTGGTAGGACACTAGGTTTCATTTTGGTATTTTATAACTAATTGTTATTTTCTCTTGTGTAATTGAGACTTATGTAATGTATTTTGATGTTAATGTAAATAGTGAAAATTGTGGTTATGAATGGAAAATTTGAGTATTTATTTATTGCTTATATATGAGTACCATGAGAAATGAATGATTGAGAAATGGAAATGTTGTTGAAAAATATTGAGATTTTGATATTGGAGTTTGAGAATGATTGGATATGATTATTGGAAGTGTTTTTCACAGGTTCCGAAGAACTGTTTTCTCCATTTTTAGAGCCGGATTTTCTATAAAATTTTCGGAACCTCAAATAAATTATAATTTCAATAAATAACTTAAATGAATTATATTTCATAAATTATATTCAAAACTATGATAAAAATAAATTAAGGAAGAATAAAAATGATTGAGATAAAATAGAGTGTTCTGGTACACCGTGTGACATATCTTACTCGGATATACTGTAGACGGGTAAGGGGTGTCACAAAAGGTGCTGCTAGAGGACTGGATGGAGCTGGTTACTGCTGAAGGGGTAGTTCTGGAGGAGGTAATGGAGGTGGAGGTGGCATTCCCAGAAAAGTCATGAGCTACTTCATCATCTCTTTTAACTCTTTCTACTTGTCTCTAGTTTCCATAACAAGATCAAAGAGTTAATCATGACGATCTTTAAGGGTATCTAGACTAGATTCAAGCTTCCTATCCATAAAATACACATCATCACTAAGCCTCTCAAGATAAGTGAATAAGGCTTTAGTGTTGAAAGGAGGAGGTGTTGTGGATGAAGAGGGTCCAGCTGCAGATGGTGTTGGCTGTGCAGATTCTATTGGGGTATCCTGTGCGGTCGAGTATGTGGTGCGAGTTCGTGAGAATCGTTGGATTTCTGCACAGATTATGCCTCTGATCGTGCAGATGGTTCTGTATCTGCTACTAGTTGTGCAGTGTCAGATGGTGGCAAACTGAATCCAGTTTTGGATAAGTGAGTAGCATCAAAATATAGTGTCTGAAAGTGCTGGTAGAGGATGCTCTTCCAGATCAAAACCAAAATGTTTAGCTATAACAGTTATGAGCCCACTCATGACTATATCACCTACAGATTTGGTAGCAATATGTAACACATGCTCACAGAAGAAGTAAACAGGAGATATTTTGACTTTGTGAAAAGCACACCATAGCATGAACAAGTCAGATTTTCCAACAGCACCAGAACTAGTCTCTCGGCCCAAGATAGTGCTAGTAATAAGCCTATAGATAAATCTAAGTGCTGGGTCTATTATTTGGGAGGTCTTGGATCTGCCAGCATAAAAACTCTGAGATTGGTTTGTAATACTTCTCCAAAACTGAACAGCATTCCAAACATCTTTATTTGCTACCTCTATGCCTGTATATGGTACCCTAAACAATCCATCAATAGCAAACCCAAAAATACTGTGAAATTGGTTTAATGATAGCTCTCTATTTTGCCCCAAGCACCTAAATTTCATAGTTGGCTTGTAATCTATCTCATGCAATTTCAGAGTAGCAGAAAATGAGGAAATAAATTCCAAAACTAAGGCTGGATAAACTAGTTCTTGTTTATGTACAAATTCCATCCAACCTAGACCATCAAGGTAGGCAACAACATTATCAAATAAACCAACTAATTGGAGGGCATCTGCAGAAATGTACCTAGTGGGTTGTACTTTTCTGTCCTTTAGCCTCTTAAAAGTTGCCTTATGGGTTGCATTAGGAAGGGGCCAAGGTAGTTTGGATACCTGTGATGCCGCTGCTGAAGGTTGTTTCTTGCTAGAGGAGGGTGATTTGGCTTGTGGGGTAGAGGTAGAAACGCCAACCCCCTGTCGTGTGGAAGCTGAAGTTTTGGGGTTTTTGCGTGTAGATTCTAAAAGTGAAGTAGCAGGTGGGTCTTTTCATTTTGCGAGAGGTGGTGCAGAGGCCATGGGTCGGGTTGATTTCGACCGGATTCTCCTCTTATAGGTGAATGTAGGAGGAGGTAGAGGGGTTTGTTGTGGAGGAGAATCGGGATTGGGGGCTTGCATTGCTAGGGGCGTGACTTGGAGAGGAGAGCCTTGAGGGGAAGGGATTTCCATGGTGGTGGTCAACAATGGTGGGAATGGAGGAGGGAAGAAGAAAGTGAAAGAGATAAAGAGAAGTTAGGGTATCGGTCGGTGAAAAGGGGTGTGGGGAGAGGGATTGATGCAGAGAAAAATGGTAATGAAGGTGGTTGTGAACAGTAATGACGGGAAGTGGGAGGTGGGAAAAAAGGTGTGCCAAAAATTTTGATTTGCACAGGTCGTGCGAGTTTCTACATGAGGGGAAAATTTTTTACATAAGTTATGCACTCTCTTATGCAAGTTTCGGCAGAAAATGGGAAGTCTAAAAAATTGGTTATGCAAAAGTGCATGACTTATGCACTCTCTTATGCAAGTTTTGGCAGAAAATGGGAAGTCTGAAAAATTGGTTATGCAAAAGTGCATGACTTATGCACTCTCTTATGCAAGTTTCGGCAGAAATTGAAATCCTAGAAAATTTGGTTATGCAAAAGCGCATAAGATGTGCACTTGGTCATGCAGATTTCGGCAGAAATAAAAATGCAGGATTTGAGGTTATGCAAGAGTGCATAAGTTACGCACACACTTATGCAAGTTTCGGAAAAAATAAAATTGGCAAAAATGTGGCGGTGCAGAATTGCATAAGTTATGCATACCCTTATGCAGATTTCGGTAAGAAATGAAATGACAAAAATTTGGTTATGCAGGATTGCATAAGTTATGCAAGAGCTTATGCAAGTTTTGGCAGAAAAGAAAAATGGCAAAAAATGAGACCTGAAAGCTGCATAAGTTATGTAGTTACTTATGTACATTTCAACAAGATTCAGATTACAATAAAAAAAATATTTTGCAAGTTTGAAAAATACACTAGAATGAAGAAATGTAACCCTGTGAAGTATAAATCATGAGAAATTATCATAAAAAACACATTAATATATGCAGAATCCATCACAATTGCACCATACAAGTTTGTAGAAGAAAGTTCTGCATAAGAGACATATGTGAGTTATGCCATTTCAACTCAAACCCTGCAAATTAACATTCTAGCACATTAAAGCTCAATAAAAATCTGCACAAAGTTGCACTTATCCACAAAAGAAAATAGACTCTCCAAGTTATGCCAAGAAAATGCAGCATGTGCACATTGAATCACACAGCCCAATTAAGTTCAAAACTACTAAAATGACCCACTTACCATCATATTAACATGATATGCACAAATACATAAAAGATACACACCCAACCTCAACAAAGAAGCAAATACCATATGCTGCAGACCTTTTTGCCGAAAATTTTCTGCATAAGCCAAGAAGGGGTCCTGCACAGGTTATGCAATGAAAATAAACCAATCTTGGGAGAGTTAATGGATAAAATATCAGATTAAGAGTTACTCCCCAGCAGTGCAACAACCTTCATCCATTGAAAACGTCTACAAAGGACAAGATTCAACAATGTCAAAAATTGAATTTAGGGAGATTTAAGACAAAAACAAAAGTAATGCAAATAAAAGTAAATCAACAAAAGCAAAATAAAAGAACTTGGGGTGCCTCCTAAGAGCGCTAATTTATAGTCCTTAGCTGGACTCTTCATGCATCTCACTAAAAAGGAGGTAAGGGATCAGAGAGCTTGTAATAGCTTGCTCCCTTTATTGGGTCTCCAGTTATGTAATGTTTCAATCTATGCCCATTGACCTTAAAATTTCCAGATTTTTCACTCCAAATTTCAATTGCTCCATAAGGGAAAACTTTAAAAACTCTATATGTACTAGTCCACCTTGATTTAAGTTTTCTTGGGAACAATTTCAATCTTGAGTTGAACAACAAAACTGAATCACCTTCTTTAAATTCCTTTTTCCTAAGATGCTTATCATGCCAAACTTTAGTTCCTTCTTTATAAATACGGGCACTTTCATAGCCATCCATCCTCAATTCTTCAAGCTCATTAAGTTGCAATGGCCTCTTCTCACCAGCTTGCTTGAGATCAAAATTCAAGGTCTGAATGGCCCAATATGATCTATGTTCTAGCTCCACAGGTAAATGACAAGACTTACCATACACCAACCTAAAGGGAATAGTTCCTATAGGGGTTTTGTAAGCAGTCCTATATGCCCATAAAGCATCATCTAGTTTGACAGACCAATCTTTTCGATAATTGCTCACTGTTTTCTCTAAGATATGTTTGAGTTCTCTATTAGAAATTTCAACTTGTCCTGAAGTTTGAGGATGGTATGGGGTAGCTATTTTGTGCACTACACCATATTTTCTCATTAAACTCTCAAATTGCTTATTACAAAAATGTGAACCCCCATCACTAATTACAGCCCTTGGAGCTCGAAATCTACTCAAGAAAAATTTCTTCAAGAATTTCACTACCACCTTAGCATCATTAGTTGGAGTTGCAATAGCTTCTACCCACTTTAACACATAGTCGACTCCAACTAGAATGTATTTATTACCATATGAAGGAGGAAATGGGCCCATAAAATCTATTCCCCATACATCGAATAATTCCACCTCAAGAATATTATTTAGGGGCATTTCATCTCTTTTTGATAGATTTCCACTCCTTTGACATTTATCGCATTCTAACACAAATTTCCTCACATCCTTGAAAAGGTTTGGCCAAAAGAAACCAGCTTACATAATTTTACTATCTGTTTTAGAGATTCCAAAGTGTCCTCCATAATCAGAAGCATGGCAATGATGCATAACACTCTCTATCTCCTCATCAGGAATACATCTTCTTATTAAACCGTCACAACATCTCCTAAAGAGTAAAGGATCATCCCATCTATAAAATTTTGCCTCATGCAAAAACTTTTTCTTTTATTGCCATGTCATTCCTAGAGGTAAAACTCTACAAGATAGATAATTCACCAAGTCTGCATACCAAGATAGTTTAGCAACAAGAGAGAAAAGTTGTTCATCCAAGAAAAACTCATCGATAGGGACTTCATCCATTTCTTCATCATCCAATTTCAACCTACTAAGATTATCCGCAACTATCTTTTCAGCTCCCTTCTTATCTCTAATTTCCAAATCAAACTCTTGTAGCATCAGAATCCACCTAATGAGCCTAGGTTTAGTCTTCTTTTTACGGAGTAAATACCTAATAGCAGCATGATCTGAAAATACAACCACCTTTGAGTCAATAATGTAAGGTCTGAACTTTTCCAATGCCAAAATAATTGCTAAGAATTCCTTTTCAGTTGTTACATAATTTGTTTGAGCCTCATCCAGTGTTCTACTAGCATAATAAATAGCATAAGCCCTTTTGTCCTTTCTTTGACCAAGAATAGCTCCAATTGCATAATTGCTAGCATCACACATAATTTCAAAAGGTAAACTCCAATCAGGCGGTTGCATGATTGGTGTAATGATGAGAGCTTGCTTTAACCTACAAAAGGCATCCAAACACTCTTGGTCAAATACAAATGGTGTGTCATGACTTAACAAATTAGACAAAGGTTTGGCTATTTTAGAAAAATCCTTGATAAAGCTTCTGTAGAACCCGGCATGCCCTAAAAAACTTCAAATTCCTTTGACATTGGTAGGAGGAGTGATCTTCTCTATCACTTCAACTTTGGCTTTATCAACCTCTATTCCTCTGTTAGACACCAAATGCCCAAGCACTATCCCTTCCTGAACCATGAAATGACATTTTTCCCAGTTTAACACAAGGTCAGTATCTGCACATCGCTGCAAAACTTTAGAAAGGTTAGCCAAGCATATGTCAAATGAAGATCCAAAAACAGAAAAGTCATCCATAAAAACCTCTATTATATCTTCAATAAAATATGAGAAGATTGCCATCATACACCTTTGAAAAGTGGTTGGTGCATTACACAACCCAAACGGCATCCTTCTATAAGCAAAGGTTCCATATGGACAAGTAAAAGTGGTTTTCTCTTAATCATTTGGATGGATAGGGATTTGGAAAAATCCCAAATACCCATCTAAATAGCAAAAATAAGAATGCCTAGCCAGTCTTTCTAACATTTGATTAATGAAGGGAAGTGGAAAATGATCTTTTCTAGTGGCAATATTTAATTTTCTGTAATCTATGCACATTCGCCAACTAGTCACTATTCTAGTGGGAATTAATTCATTATTTTCATTTTTGACTACTGTCATTCTACCTTTTTTAGGGACAACATGGACTGGACTCACCTAAGTACTGTCTGAGATAGGATATATGATCCCTGCATCAAGCAACTTCAAAATTTCTTTTTTAACAACTTCTTTCATATTTGGGTTCAACCTCCTCTGATGTTCAATAGATGGCTTACAATTTTCTTCCAAAATAATTCTGTGTATGCAAAAGTATGGACTTATTCCCTTAATGTCATCTATGGTGTATCCTAAAACTTTCCTAAATTACCTCAACACTCTTAACAACTTATCAACCTCTAAAGTGCTCAAGTTTGCATTTATAATTACTGGATAAGTGTTATTGGGGCCAAGAAATTCATACCTGAGCTGAGAAGGAAGTTATTTAAGTTTTACCTTAGGTGCATCTTCTTCCTTGAATGATGGTTGCTTAGATTCAACTTTTTCCTTTTGTGTGAGTTGAAAAACTAGAGCAAAAATGAATGGTAGACTACCCTCTAAATGTTGAGCATATGCAGCCACATGGGGGTTGTCATAGTCTATGCTTCCTCCATGAACCAAGTAATTTTCAAGTGGATCTTCCAGATATCTCTTTCTGAAGTGTTCTTCAACCAGCTCATCAATGATATCAATTCTCAAACAAGTGTCAGCTTCAGAATGATGCTTCTTCATAGTGTTATTAATATTGAAAACCAATTGATCTTCACCAACTCTAAGAGTTAATTTTTCTTCCTTAACATCAATCAATGCTCCTGTTGTAGCTAGAAAGGGCCTTCCCAAGATAATTGGGATATTAGAATCCTCTTCCATGTCCAGGATGACAAAGTCAATAGGTATATAGAACTTCCCAACCTTTAGAGGCACATTTTCCAAAATCCCTTAAGGATATTTAATTGATCTGTCAGCTAACTGAAGAGATATGTGAGTTGGCTTAAGATCTCCCATATTGAGCTTCTCATAAATGGAGAGGGGCATAAGGCTAACACTAGCCCCTAAATCACATAAAGCTTTTGTGGAACACGACTCCCCAAAATGACATGGAATTGAAAAACTTCCGGGGTCTTTAAGCTTAGGAGGAAGTTTCTTCTGGATTATGGCACTACATTCTTCTGTCAAAGCTATAGTTTCATGGTCTTCAAGTTTCCTCTTATTTGAGAGAATTTCTTTTAAGAGTTTTGCATAAGAGGGCATTTGTGAAAGAGCATCAATAAAAGGCACATTTATGTATAGCTTTTTCAAAACATCTAAGAACTTTCCAAATTGCTTATCAAGCTTGGCTTTTTGAAATCTTTGTGGAAAGGGAAGTTGTGGTTTGTAAGGCTCTGGAGGTATATACTTCTCTTCCTTCTCTTCAATTTTCTCTTTACCTTTTTCTACACTTTCTTTCTCACTTTCTTGTTTTTCACTCTCATCAATTTCTTTCTCATTTTCTCTCTTCTCACTATTTTCACTTTTCTCATTATTTACAACCTTCCCACTTCTTAAAGTAATAGCTTGACACTGCTCTCTTGGGTTTTCTGATTGACTTAGAAGTTTTCCAAAAGACTTGGTACCTGAGGAAGATGCTTGTTGTGCAATCTGATTTTCCAACATTCTGTTATGTGTTTGCATTTGTTCCAGCCTTGCTTTCATCTCTCTCATCTCTTCATCACGCTTAGTTTGGTTAGCAAGAATCTATTATAATAAAGCTTCTGTGGTGGAACTTTGTTCTTGCTGTTTTGATGAAGGTGCAGGATTCATGTTTCTCTGCTGAAAAGTAGGCAATGGTTGCCTATTTTGCTGATATGGAATTCCTTGTTGCTGTTGTGGTTGAAGATTCTGATTTGGGACTTTAATTTGCTGATTTCCTTATGAAAAGTTGGGATGATTCCTCTAAGTTGGATTATAAGTTTGAGAGTAAGGATTCCCCATTTGTTTGTTTCCATAATTACCAACATATGCAGCTTGCTCTCCATAGTCTACTCCACAGCTGGTAGTTCCTTCTGCATAAGTAACTTGTTGTGAACTTCCAGATGATGATGATGAACTCACCAACATACTTAAATCTTCCATCTTCTTAGCCAAAACATTTATAAGTGCATCAAACTTTGCATTAATCATGTTGAATGGATTAAGGTCATACATTCTAGCAGCTTGCCTCTTTTGAGTTGGAGTTGGTCCTCTTGGACTACTCCAAAGATGAGTATTCTTTGCAATTTTCTCCAATAGCTCATAAGCTTCATCTTCATGCTTCATAATAAATTCTCCTCCTGTTTGAGCATCAATAATCCCTCTAATTGCAGGAGTAACATTGGTGTAAAAATTCTGATTTATCATCCATTTTGGAATGGCATGATGTGGGCATTGTCTCTCTAATTACTTCCATCTCATCCATGATTCATAGAGAGTTTCATCTTTTCTTAGTCTGAAAGCTGTCATTTGATTCATCAATTCTTGAGTTTTTCCAGGTGGAAAATATTGTGCAAGAAATGCATCAGTGAGTTGCTCCCAATTTGTAATAGAGTTGTTCCCTTGTGCAGAATCAAGCCAATCCAATGCTCTATCCTTTAAAGAGAATGGGAATAGCTTCAATCTTGCTGCATCATCAGATACTCCAGGTTATTTTTGCTTATCACAAATCATAGCAAACTTCTTTAAATGTGTGTGTGGATTTTCAGAAGGATGTCCCCCAATTTGGGAGTTTTGAATCATTTGAAGAACCCCAAAATCCATCTTGTAGTTGATTGCATCAATTCTTGGTCTTGCTATACTCTCTCTCAAGTCATCAAAACGAGGAAAGGCATGATCCATCATACTTCCCCTAGGCACATTAGCATTTACAACTTCTTCACCTTGGGCTGCATTTTCATTGTTTCAATCATTTTCAGCATTACCACCACCAATTCTAATTCTTTCATCAGCCATTTTTGCTTCAATTTCAGTTTCTCTCAAGGCTTCTTTCCTTTTTCTGATTTCTTTCTTGTTGGCTCTACAAAATTTCTCAATTTCAGGATTAAACAATAAGGATGTGTCACTTGTGCTTCTATCTCTTCTCATAAAAGATTAAGAGTACCTAAAAAAAACAAACAAATACAAAATGAAAAGATAACAAAGATAAAACTATAAACAACTAAAATAATCAAGAATTCAATCTTAAACAAACAACTCCCCGGCAACGGCACTAAAAACTTGATGTGGCCCAACCGCAAGTACACGAGTCGTACAAGTAATATAGAAAAGATATCGTTCCCACGAGGAGTTGTGTTAATGATTAAATTTTTGATATAAAAATTGACTAATTTGAACTAATTTTGAAATTAGAGCAATAAATTGATAGATATTGAAGTGTGAAATCTATATATACAAGATTAATAATCTATTCAACAATGTAATGATTTAACTAAATTTGCATCAAATTAAAATAAGCAAATTGAAATATGATAAGATTTAAAATGGCAAGTAATTAAATTTAATTAGAAATTAACAATGATAAAAGAGGCGATTTCGGAGTTCGGGAGTTCATATTCAAGCTATTTTGAGATTTTTAAATTGGTTACCCAATCTTATGGAATTTACAGGTTTTAAGGAGATTAATTCTTAAATCCTTTGAATACTCTTTCGAGTGGGACAAAGAGTGCCTTAATCAATCAATCCTACTTTCGTGGAGTTAAAATTAATCAAGACCCATTAAGTTCCTTAATTAATCTGTAAATCCTCTTAATCCTTAGTCTATTTCTAGATCTAAGTTAATTAAGTCCAATTTCTTGATTATCTATCACAAGGTTTTCTCCTTTCGGTGCCTCAACCATAGATTAAGAACAATACTTAATGGGATCCTACACTAAGCATGTCATTAAGCATACAAGAAATGAATAAAACTCATTAAAACCACAAAATATGGATTACCCAATCAAAATCCACAAAATATCTCAAATATTATATCCCAACTCCAGAATCTAATGAAAACTACTCACTATCTATAATATTTACAAGAAATTCTGAGTTAATATGGAAATAAATCTTAAATCTAAGCTAAGAACTAAGAAACCTAATACAAGAAAGGTAGGAAATAGGGAAGAAAGGAAGAAAAACTCTAAATCTGGTCTAGAAATGGAGAAGTGACGTTTTTGCTCTCTGTTTTCTGACTCTTCCCCTGCTGTTGCTTCTTTTTATGTCTCCTCTTCCTTTCTAAGATGAGATAAGGGCTTATTTATATCTTTTTCTGACAAGTAGCCCCAAAATGGTGTATTTGAGGTGTGTTTTCGTGATGAAATCTTCTGCCAACTCATTATGAAGACTCTATGAAACTGCATAAGTGGACTGCATAAGTTGTGCAATCTCTTATGCAGTTTTCGGCAGGTTTCTGGGCCCTCTGTGTGAAGCTGCATAAGCAAGGAGTAAGTCTGCATAAGTCATGCAGTGACTTATGACTTATGCAGATTTCGGCAGGAATAGAAAAATTGCTTCTTCTCCCTATGCAGAACTGCACAACTTATGCGGCAAGTTATGCGCAATTTGGCCATCGCATAATTCAACTTTCAAACTTGTTTTTGATATCTTTGGCTGTAGAAATCACTCCTCACTAGCATAATTTCTTTTTTAGTCCCTCAAAAATGCCATTTTTCCTACAAAACAAAGTAAAATTATAAATTAATCAAAAAATTAACAATCATGAAAAACTATCTAAATAACTAATAAAATTAGCTAAAAGTGACTAACAATCAAATAAAATGGCCATAAAATTAAATCTAAGTGACTATGCAAAATGCATGTATCACTTCATCACCATCGTTTTACAAGTTTCATTGATGGTTTTCTTCTCTTCTTTCTTTCTAGGCTTAGATTTATCTTCGATCGTCTTTCTCAAGGTTGAATTCCAGTAATTCTTGATCTCATTGTCTGTTCGCCCTGGAAGACTTCCAGCTATTAAAGACCATCTGCAAGCAAATTTAACCGTCAAGAAATATATCAATGCATGCATATCAAATTAATATAAAGTTTGCAGGTTGGAACCTGTTTCCTAGGAGCTTATGGAGCCTGCTAATGAGATCTTCTTCATCCTCTGTAATGTTCCCCCTGTTAATATCTGGTCTAAGATAATTCAACCAGCGAAGCCCGCAACTCTTCCCACATCTCGAGTCCTATACAAGTATATATAGAATTTGTCAGCTAGTTAATTGGGCATTGATAATAACACATTCGTACACTAAAATAAATTGAAAAATGTTGCGAAAAGCTGAAGTTACCGGTTTCCTTAGCAGCCTTGCCCCACTTCCCTTCACCATGATTTCTAACGTATTATAAAAGAAGCTGGTCCTCATCAGAAGTCTAAGCTCCTCTGTTTAGCTCCCCTTTTGGGCAAGGATTTCTACCCATTTTAGAAATCTGTCTCCTTTCTCTGATGAGAGTTGCGTGTAATTGCATTAAGTTGTTTGAGAAAAGGACTATTTATAGAGTACTTTTTATGGAAATGCCAAAGTCCAGTTTTACCTCTTTAACTTATGGCTAATAGTCATATTTAATTAGTTCCTACAAAAATTTACAATTAAATAAGCATTTCATATTTTAGTTTCCGCTTCATAAATCCCATATAATTAAAGTTAAAAAATTATGTGTTTTGTCATCATTAAAATAATAAAATATTATCAATTAGCTTTAATTCAGTAATATTTGAGTGAAATTTTAAATTTAAATTCTTATTGTAATTAATTATACCATAATAATTATAATAATAAATCAATAACCTATTCGACTCACAAGGCAAAAACCTATCCCGTTTCTTTCTAATTTTTTAATTTTTTAAGTTTCAATCCAAAGATCTCATGTCTTCTTTCTCATTTATCTTCTTACATTCCAATCGAAACAACCATTAATTAGCATGGCAGCACTACGCTACCACAAGTCATCTCTCTCCTCAGCCGCCTTCACGCCTACAAAGTTATCTTGTGGTCTCTCTCAACCTTCTATTCAATTTAGTTCATTTCTTATTTCGAGTTAAATTAACTTAAAATTTTCAATTTAAACTCAATTTAATTTTGTAATCATAACGTGAAATTCACAGGCCAAGCATAATATTTGCCCTCATACTTATTGGGCATTTTAAACCATTTTCACATAATTTAATAAAATAATACAATAAAAAAATAAAATATGTAGAAAGAGATGATTCTCATTGATTTCAATTAATCTGTACATGGGTATATATATACAATTGATTCCTATAATTGTGTTCTACTAATTAGGAAGAAATCCTAAATAAGAAATCCTAAATAGAAATACAGAATACAAAATATACAGAAAAATAATATAGTGATTGACTTTCCATAACATAGTGATTGACTTTCCATAACACTCCCCCTCAAGTTGGAGCATAGATGTTAATCATGCCCAACTTGTTACAAATGTAGTCAATCCTAGCTCCATTCAGAGCTTTTGTGAAAATATCTCCTAACTGCTCTCCAGTTTTGATGTGTCCTGTTGAGATGATCTGTTGTTGAATCTTTTCACGAATAAAATGACAATCAATCTCAACATGTTTGGTTCGCTCATGAAACACCGGATTAGAAGCAATATGAAGAGCAGCTTGATTATCACACCACAATTTCACAGGCAGGGAGGTCTTAAAACCTGTCTCATCTAGTAATTGAAGTATCCACATTACCTCACATACTGATTGTGCCATGGCTCTGTATTCGGATTCAGCACTAGATCGAGAAACTACACTCTGCTTCTTGCTTCTCCAAGACACCAAATTTCCTCCAATAAAAACGCAATATCCAGTAGTTGACCTCCTGTCAACCTTAGATCCAGCCCAGTCGGCATCTGAAAAACATTCAACATTCAAATGCCCATGATTACCATATAGCAAACCTCTTCCTGGAGCGCCCTTCAGATAACACAAGATTTGTTCTAAGGCTTTCCAATGAGCAACAGTTGGGGAAGACATAAACTGACTTACCACACTAACGGCATAAGCAATGTCAGGACGAGTGACTGTAAGGTAGTTCAATTTTCCTACCAATCTCCTGATTCTCTGGATCTTCAAACAACTCACTATCCCTACTAACAGTTGTAAAGTTGGAGTCATTGGTGCGCTACAAGGCTTAGCACCTAATTTTCCTGTCTCTGTCAATAGATCGAGGACATATTTTCTTTGAGACAAGAAAATACCCTTCTTACTTCTCATAACTTCGATACCCAAGAAATACTTTAACAATCCCAAGTCTTTGGTCTGAAACTGAGTTTGGAGGAAGGTTTTAAGAGATGAAATACCTGCAGAGTCACTCCCAGTGATGACAATGTCATCCACATAGACTACCAAGAGAATTAGACCAGCCTCAGATTGCCTATAAAATACTGAGTGATCACACTTACTCTTTTGCATACCAAATTCATGCACTGCTTCACTGAATCTCCCAAACCATGCCCTAGGACTTTGTTTCAAGCCATAAAGAGACTTTCGAAGCCTACAAACTTTACCCAACTCCCCCTGAGCAACAAACCCAGGTGGTTGCTCCATATACACCTCCTCCTGAAGATCACCATGAAGGAAAGCATTCTTGATATCCAATTGATGCAGGGGCCAATCATATGTAGCTGCTAAAGAGATAAACAAGCGAATAGAAGTAAGTTTAGCTACAGGAGAAAAAGTATCAGAGTAATCAACCCCATATGTCTGAGCATATCCTTTTGCTATAAGGCGTGCTTTTAACCTAGCCACAGAACCATCAGGATTTACCTCATCAGATATACCCATTTACAACCAATAGCTTTCTTACCAGTGGGTAAAGGCAATAGTTCCCATGTACCATTAGCATCTAAAGCCTCCATTTCCTCTTTCATAGCATCACACCAGCCAGGATGAGACAGTGCCTCATTAACAGTATTAGGGATAGTAACAGAGTCTAAAGAAGTAACGAAACACCGAGAACAAGAAGACAATTGATTATAAGAAACAAAAGAAGAGATAGGGTAAGTACATGAACGTTTACCTTTACGAAGAGCAATGGGTAAGTCTAGATCAGAATCATGATCGATGAGGTACGTGATTTCCCAACGAAGTAGCTGGTGGAGGATCTGAGTCAGGAATCTCCAATCTCCTGGAATAAACATGAACAATGGGAGGTCGAGTAGGTCTAGAGACAGAAGGAACAGGCTGTGGGAGAGTACTAGACATTGGTTGGACACTATATATTAAGAGATCATCCTCCTCCCCCTGACTCTCATACACAGATGATGGAGGAAAAAATGGAGTGGACTCAAAAAATGTGACATCTGCAGAAACAAGATAACGATTAAGAGTAGGAGAGAAACAACGGTACCCTTTTTTGGAGCCGGGAGTACCCAAGGAAGACACATTTGAGAGATTTTGGATCCAATTTAGTAACCTGTGGACGAACATCACGCACAAAACAGGTACAACCAAAAATACGGGGTTCAATAGGGAACAAAGATTTTGTAGGAAACAAAGTAGTATAAGGAATATCCCCATTATGGACAGAAGACGGCATACGATTGATCAAAAACATGCCGTGGAAATCGCATCCGCCCAAAAGTGTTTAGGTACTTTCATCCGAAAAAAAGAGCACGAGTTACCTCAAGAAGATGACGATTTTTCTTTCACCACGCCATTTTGGGATGGGGTATCCACACAGAAGACTGATGAAGAATGCCATTTTGTGTCATATAAGGCTGAAATTGTCTTTGAAAAGTATTCTTTGGAATTTTCACTTCTTAATATGCTCATATAAATATTAAATTGAGTTTTGATTTCATTACAAAAGGCACAAAAGATAGAAAACAACTCAGAACGATTTTTCATTAAATATAACCAGGTAACACGAGAGTAATCATCAACAAAAGTAACAAAATAATGAAATCCAGTTTTAGATGTAACAGAACAAGGACCCCAAACATCAGAATGAACTACCTCAAAAGGAGATGAAGCCCGTTTATTGACTCTAGACACAGAAGGCAAATGATGATGTTTTGCAAACTGACACGACTCACATTCTAGTACTGATAAAGACTGAAATTGAGGACACAGCTTCTTCATGGTAGACAAAGAAGGATGACCCAATCTACAATGAGCTTCAAGAGGTGTTAAGGTACTGGAGCAAACAAGCGACCGCGGTACATGATTTTCCAGAATGTAGAGACCACCTGACTCGCGTCCTCTACCAATAATCTGCTTCGTCGTAAGATCCTGAAACAAACACTGGTCAAGAAAAAAGGAAACATAACAATTTAAGGTACGAGTAAGTTTACTAACAGAAAGTAGATTAAAAGAGAATTTTGGTAGACACAAAACAGAAGACAAAGAAATTGACAAAGTCGGGTTCGCAGTTCCAGAACCCATGACACAAGAAGTAGAACCATCAGCTAAAGTAACAGTAGAGGAAGTGAGATTAGACTGAAAAGCAGATAGAAGACTAGAATTACCTGTCATGTGATCTGTCACACCAGAATCAATAACCCATTTGGATGAAGAAGACACAAGGCATGTAGTAGATTTACCTGACTCAGCGATCGCAGTGACAGGGGAACTGGTAGGCTTTAGAGATGCCTGATACTGGGAAAATTGTGCAAAATCCTCTGCAGATATCAAAATAGTTTTCTCAGAGGAAGATACTGTAGAATTCTCTGCTGCCATATTTGCCATCTGTGATCGCTGATTTTTTCTCTGAAGTTGCGGACAATTATATTTTGTATGGTCAGGCTCATGGAAATAATAACAAATGACTCCTCTTGAGTCCTGATTAGAACTAGCCTCTCCATTACGTTGATTACTTCTGTTGCCTGTAATTCCTCCTCTACTTCCTCTTCTATTACCCTGTTGTCCATTTGGATTACGGCTAATAAGAGCACTACTGGCAGGCTGTGAAGATTGAGTACTCTCTGTACGAAGGACTCGTGTGAACGTTTCATGCAAAGAGGAAATCTCAGAACTGGAGAGGATCTGAGATTTAGCAGTCTCATACTCTGAAGGAAGGCCTGCAAGAAAACTCATAACAGCCAGTTGCTCCCGTTGGGCCTGCTGAACTTTCACATCAGGACTAAAAGGCAACAATACATTAAGTTCCTCATATACCCGTTTAAAATCCATAAAATAAGCCGTGAGAGACTTATCCTCTTCTCAAAGACGTAGAATGCCTTACAAACATCATAAATACGGGAGATATTCCCTTTACCAGAATACAGAAAATCTAAGTAATCCATCAATTCCTTAACAAATTCACAGTGATTAATTAAACTAATTACCTCACTATGAATCGAGTTCCGAAGCTGCAAAAACAACCGAGCATCCTCCCTTAGCCAAGTTTGTCGTGTATCATCAGTGGGTGGATCTTTAGTAAGGTGATCATCCTTATCAATGCTACGCAAATAGACCCTAACAGTCTTACTCCACTCCAGGTAATTCGAACCATTAAGTTTGTGTTCCGTGATTTTAGTCATCATTGGAATCACATCAGAAATAACATTCTTATTGTCTGCCATTTGTTGAGACAAATAAAACTAACCGAAACGCTAATCCAAAGTGCTTATAGCAGCAAAATAACCCAAAATCACAAATCAAGCAAATACCAAAATAGGATCTGAGAGCCAAACCTCAGAAGTCCTTTAATGGTTATCTTTGGATCGCAACAAAGACACGCAGTGGTGGAATGAGGGGGTTGAGACGACGCCGGCGATGTTGATCGGGGTTGAAACGGCCGGTCGGCGGCCAAGGTCTCTCCTGAGCTGGGTAGTGAGAATAAATAGTCATCCTAGATTGATGACCTGCTCTGATACCATGTAGAAAGAGATGATTCTCATTGATTTCAATTAATCTGTACATGGGTATATATATACAATTGATTCCTATAATTGTGTTCTACTAATTAGGAAGAAATCCTAAATAGAAATACAGAATACAAAATATACAGAAAAATAATATAGTGATTGACTTTCCATAACATAGTGATTGACTTTCCATAACAAAATACAATAAAATAAATAAAAAATTATTTTATATTTTATATAATTAATTAAAATAGATTATTATATTTTTTTAAGCAATATAAGAATTTTATTAATAGATAAGAACTTAACCTACCATGCCATGATAGGAGACAAGATTATTATACTTTTAATAATAAAAAATTATTTTAGTGATTTTATTATTTTTTTTAATTTATTAAAACTGGATGAAATTCGACATATCCAACAAGTAAAAGAGTCAAATTGAGTATTAATCCTTGTACAATTCAACTAACATATCAAACAAATAAAAGAGTCAAATTGAGCATTAATCCTAATAGAATTCAACTCATGCACCTTGTGTTTCTTGATTTTTTAGGTTAAATAGAGTTTAAATTGACATTTCTTGTGTAATTTAATTAATACTAGAATATAGGCTAAATTAAACAAACTCAATAAATGCAAGGGATAAATTGAATATTTAGTTCAAAATTTTTTTGCGAGATTGATTATTTTATGGGTTTTGAATAAAGATTTTAAATATTTTGTGATTAAGAGTAAATTATTTCCTTATGGATGAATGATTAAAGGTAGTTTTTTCCTTGTATTTTAGGGTTTTTTTTTTTTACGACTTAAAATGTAAAAGAAATTATTTATCAAAATTCTTTACTAATTTTTTTAATAGCATTAATTAATGCTGTTAATTTTTAAAAATGTAAAAAATATATTTAATAGCGTTTTTTTTTAAATAGCTATTGTATTTATTAATTGACCATAAATCTATTTATTAGCTTTTAGCCCTTGCGAAAATGTTATCGATAGGATGTGATTAATGCAAGACAACCTTGGAATTGATCATATGAAACCAAAATGCTGATTTGAAATTTTTTAGTTGCATTGTTTTGCCTCGTGGAATCTCTGAATCACATGATATAATTTATTTTACAAATCCTAGCTAATTTGACTATGTTGTAATTTACATATTATTAATTTATTTGTTTTTAAATGATAAGATTTTTTTTTAACTGGGGTGGAAATTTTTTTCTCATTTCATTAAGTCGAATTTATGATTAATTTTTTATTCATTTAAAATGATTAGAACTTGAATTCGAAGTAATTTTAAAGATGATTATAATATTATTATGTAAAAATTAATTAACTAATAATGAGTTAAATTTATCTAAAACTTCATTTATGAACTTTCTTGTGTAATTTCTTTAGAATTAATTCAAAATTTGAATGTATAATTAGCAAAAATATTTAAATATTTTTAAATAATTTATATTACAATGATTGTAATCTTTGTATTTAAACAATTGTATGCTTTATTATATATTTAAATAATTATAATTATAAAATATTTACATACTTTATAAAATATATAATTATTATATAATAAACAATTACTTAATATAATTGTAGGAGCTTATAAAAAAAATTGATTTTAGAAATTATTTTATTAATAAAAAAAATTTAAATGATTAAATTATTTTAAATTGGTTCAATTTGAATGGCAGAATCTAATATGTTAATAAAATCAAAATTTAGCTATTATATTGCTTTTCATGATAAATACATTAAAAAATATGTGATTTTATTATATCTCAAGAACTAATTTATAATTTATCTAATATTTTGAATTCAATTTTACAATAAAATTGGGGCTCTATGAAAGGTGATTATTTTTTCTAAGCGAAAATTTGACATATATATATGCGTTTGTTTTTGTGAGTGGATAGAGAAATGATATTACTAATAAATGAAACCTTAAATGTTAATTTAGTGGAAAATTAAACAGGAAAATTATTATTTAATCTATATATTTTAATGAAACTAATTATTTAATTTATGTATTTAAAAAAAATACAATATTTAATCCCTATATTTTACTTCCAATAAACTATTTAGTTTCTCCATCAAATTTTCCGTTAGTCAATAATATTAAACTATTATCTAGTTCCTCTATTTTAAAGAAACTAATTAGTTAAATCCTATATTTTGATAAACACTATTATTTAGTCCTGTTGTCAAATTTTCCATTAGTCAATATAGTAAAACTACTATTTAGTTCCTTTATTTTAAGAAAACTAATTAGTTGACTCATATATTTTAAAAAGCACAACTATTTAGTCTCTTTATTTTAATAAAATTAATTAGTTGATCCCTATATTATGAAACATACAATATTTTAAAAAATATATTCTTGGATAAAAAATGAAAATTTTACTATGTGAAAACTAAATTTGAATTTATATATTTTTTTAAATTGTTCAAGTATTTTTTAACCAATTTTTTGGACATTATTTTTGTGTTTTCTCTACTCGAAAATAATTTTTCTTAATTACTTAGAAATTTAAAGGAATTAATTAATCTTTTTGTGAAAACAACTTGTGTCTTTTTTATCAAAAGATGAAAAATAGATTAAAAAAATGAAGAGAAGAAGAAACATGAGGAGAGAGAAATAAAAGAGGGTAAGAGAGAAATAAGGGAGAGAAGATTAGGGTAGTTTATGTATAAAAAAAAATTATAGAACTAAATATTTAACGAAACTAAATTATAGGGACTAACTAATGTGTTTTTCAAAATAAATGGACTAACTAATTAGTTTTACTAAAATAGAGGGATTAAATAGTAATTTGATCAGTATTGACAAATAGAAAAATTGACGAATGGACTATATAGTTTAACAAAGGTAAATACAATGACTAAATAGTATATTTTTCAAAATATAGGAACCAAATAATTAGTTTCATTAAAATGCAGAGACTAAATAATAATTTTTCTTTTTAACAATACATTATTTCCATAGGAAAATTACTATTTAGTTTTTGTATTTTAATAAAACTAACTACTTAGTCCTGTATTTTGAGAAATACACTATTTAGTCTATATATTTTACTTTTATTAAATTATTTAGTCCATCCATCAAAATTTTCATTATTCATGATATTCAATTACTATTTAGTTCATCTATTTTAAGAAAACTTATTAGTTGATCGCTATTTTTTAAAAAATATTACTATTTAGTCTCTTTATTTTAGTAAAACTAATTAGTTGGTCCATGTATTTTGAATAATATATTATTGGATAAAAATAGAAATTTTAATATGTGGAGACTAAATTTGAATTTATATTTTTTTTTCATTTTTGTGTGTTTCTTTACTGAAAAATATTTTTTCTTGATTATTTATAAATTTAAGAAAACTGATTAATTTTTTTGTATAAACAGCTTGTACCATTTTTATCAACAGATAAAAACAAAGAGAGAATGAGGGGGGGAGAAGGGTGCGAGTATAGAGAAGAAGAAACATGCAAAGAGAAATAATGGTAGATAAGAGAGAAATAAGAAGGAGAGAATTATGGTAGTTTAAGTATAAAAAATAATTATGGGACTAAATAGTTAAGGAAATCAAATTACAGGAATTAACTAATATGTATTTCTAAAATTAGGTACTAACTAATTAGTTTTATTAAAATAGAAATATTAAACAGTAGTTTTACTAATATTGATTAACGGAAAAATTTACGAAGGAACTAAACAGTTTAACGGAAGTAAAATACGACGACTAAATAATGTATTTTTCAAAATAAAAGGATCAAGTAGTTAGTTTCGTTAAAATATAAAGACTAAATAGTAATTTACCTTATTTCCTTTTTATCCCATTTATTCTTGAGTCTATCCATTCATTTTCAATCAAGTTTTTATTAGTCAATATATTTAAAATAGAGAGAAATTGTCATTACGAGACTATTCAGGTCAAGACTTAAAAAATAGATGAATTATATAGCTGTACAGTAATTAAATGAAATTCAAACTAATAATGTAATCTAAAATTGAATTATGAATTTAAGGCATTTTAGACTTTTCACGTTTTATTAATGCCTATAATAATTGAGGAGTTTAAAGAATAAATTGAACAAAAATATAGAACTAATTAATGTATTTTTAAAAATAAGAGAATCAAGTAATTAACTTTGCTAAAATAGAAAGATAAAATAATAATTTTCCGTTAATTTAATTGATATAGTACCTGTATACATATATAAACTTGAACTTATAAAATTTTTTACAATTCTATTGTAAACTAAAAAGAAATTATCAATTCAAATCTATACTTTATAATTTGTCCAATTACACTCTTCTGTCAATAAAATCGGAAAGGAGTTAATGAAAATGTGACGCCATACATCTTTCTCAATTAACCTAATTTATGCCTTAATTAATTTTAATTAAACAAAAAAAAAAAGATGATTAAAAAAGAAAAAATCTTCATTCTTCTTTCCCCCCCAAACTGAAATATGCTTACTATTTTTCATCTCCTTCAACTTTCTCTATAAATCAAGTGCATTTGTGCAATATCTCTCGATACATTATGAGAAAGTTAACATATGCATGCATTTTGAAAAGAAAATTTTAGAATTATTGTCTCTATCTTGCATTGATTTGAAATTGAGACAGACATCATGTAAGATAAATTCTTACCTTGACTCTGTAACATTATAAATTTTAGACAAAATATATATGATAATATTTATATATAAAATAAATAAATAAAATTTATATATCTATATTTTAAATTATAATAAACTAAATTTAGATAAGCTTTTCCCATGTCGTTAAATTCTAAATAAAACAAGTTCAGAATATCAAGAAAAGGCTGAAGCAATAGGAATCTAATTCCACCTTCTACATAGGCCGGAACAAAACTGTATTTTATTCCAGGATCAATAAACTAATGACAAGCTTAGACTTTGCATATCCCAATATCACATGACATTTCTTGAAAAGGGATTTGTGGAACGTCTCAAACTGATGACGTCCAATAAAATCCAAAGGAACCACATTAATTAAAATAAAACAAATTCAATTCAACTTCAAGAAATCACAGAATAGCAATTTATAGTTTCATCTGTGGATATTGAAAATCGTGATTGCAAATCCAATTAGTGAAAGATTATACCGTGCAATTGATTTACATATATTTTCATAATAACTGTTAATTATAGTAAATTTCACATAAGTCCTATCATAATTAATTGTTATGACAAAATCATTTTATGTATATCAATTTTATCAAATCTATTTTAATTTCAACTTCATCTTTTGATTTGGATTGCTTTGAGAAATCTGTTTCACTAATTAATTTAGTTGATAGGTAGAGGAAACATGGGAACAGGATTTAATGTTTACCGTTAGGTATCAAATCATACATTGAAATCAACATGGTTAATACATTGGGAAAATGTTAATAAAAAAAAGAGAGCTACAACTACAAGTCTATAACAAGTGGAACTTTAGTTGCATGATATTTCAATCAGCCAAAGGTTAAAGAATGCTTTCCTCGCCTGTTCAATTCCTGAGGACAACCTCAGACAAGAAAGCAGCTTCGGCTGAAGAAGAAGGAGAAGACCCATCAACATGTATGATATTGGAGAAATCTGTGTGTAGAAAATCAGATAAGCTAATCTGCTCTCCATTAAGATCTAGCATCAAGTCCCAGTCACAAGCACTTGCAATTGGCAAAAGACATTCATCGGAGTCCGATTCCTCAATCATATTTTTCATCAGCAGGTTGTTTCTTTCCTTAGACACGGAGGGCTCTATTACAAGACCAGTAATGTTGGTGACATTATTCTGTTGTGGTGGAGTATCGGTACAAGATCCCAACTTCATCACCATCGTTGAACAAGTTCCCTTGATGGTTTTCTTGTCTTCATTCTTGCTAGGCTTTGACTTATCTTCAATCTTCTTTCTCAAGGTTGAATTCCAGTAATTCTTAATTTCATTGTCTGTTCGCCCTGGAAGTCTTCCAGCTATTAAAGACCATCTACATAAAGAAAAGCAAATTTAACAACCAAGTTGCATACATCTCAAATAAATATAAGCTTTGCAGAGTGGAGAAGGAAAATAACCTGTTTCCTAGGAGCTTATGGAGCCTGATAATTAGATCTTCTTCATCCTCTGTAATGTTCCCTCTCTTAATACCTGGTCTAAGATAATTCAACCAGCGAAGCCTACAACTCTTCCCACATCTCTTGAGTCCTATATAAGTATATATAGAATTTGTCAACACATTTGTACACTAAAGTAAATTTAAAACTGCTGCGAAAAGTTGAAGTTACCTGTTTCCTTTGCAACCTTGCCCCACTTCCCTTCACCGTGGTTTCTAACGTATTCTCTAAGAAGCTGGTCCTCATCAGAAGTCCAAGCACCTCTGTTTAGTCTCCCCTCTGGACAAGGATTTCTACCCATTTTAGAAATCTCCGTCTCCTTTCTCAGATGAAGGTTGCGTGTAATTGCATCAAGTTGTTTGAGAAAGGGATTATTTATAGAGAGTATTTTTTATGGAAGGGCCAAAAGTCCAGTTTGACCTCCTAACTTATGGCTAATAGTCATGTAACTCCATTATTATATTGGCCCTGCTCCTGCCTACACGTTATAATTTTGTCTAATTTTAACGTAAATAGCTCTAAGTTGGTTTCTTAGGGGAGGTTTGTTAGCCTGGACTTAGTTGAGTTTTTTTGACAATAAATCTATCCTGAACTTTTATTAAGTTCAAAAATATTATGCGTAATTCTGTTAATTATTCATTTATTAAAATAATAAAATATTAATTTAATAATTTTAAAATTAAAAAATTATTAGTAACCCATTCAACTCAAAAGGCAAAAACCTATCCTCTTTCTTTCTCCTTTTTGTGTTGTTTCAAGTTCAAATCCGAAAATCTCCTGTTCTCTTTCTCATTTCTCTTCTCTCATTCGAATCAAAACAATCATTAATTAGCCATGGCAGCAACATGCTACCATCATCACTCTCTCAGCCTGCCTTCACCCCTACGTAGTTATCTTGCGATCTCTCTCAACCTTCTATCATTATGTTGCCAAACATAGGAAAGGAAAGGAAGAACCAGCTAGATTTCATTTTCGGAGGACGATTTCACTTCAATAACATTTGTTGATTTTCCTTATTGAGCATTTTATGGGTTTGAATCTTTATATTGTAGGATTTGGTTATTGATTTTATGGGATTTTCATTGTTAATTTTTAAGGTTTTCAATATTTAAAATTTATGGTTTTTATTATTGATTTTATGGGGTTTTGAATATTGATTTTTTTATGGGGTTTTAATTGCTAATTTAGGGTTTTGATTATTGATTTTATGGGGTTAGGCTACATGAATGATTTACTTATATGTTAGTAAAAAATTTTAGGCTTTCTATTTGCCCCTTTATATTTATTGAACATGTTCAATTTAACGATCATTACTACTTTTAATTTTAATTAGTTTAAAATTTTTAATTTAAACTCAATTTGATTTTGCCATCATCAAGTGAAACTCGTGCTAAGCATAACATTCAATTTGCTTCTTTTATTTATTGGGCAAGTACAATTTAACTATATTTATAAAATTAAATAAATTTATTGATTGATAAAATATTATTTTTATATTTTCATATAATTAATTAAATTAGAATATCATATCTTTTAATAATAAAAAAATATTTAAGTGATTTTATAAGGGTCAAAGTAATAATCCTAATACAATTCAAGTCACGTCTTCTATATTTCGTGATTCTCATTTTGGCCTAAGGTGACCTTAAATGAAAATTTTTAGGCCAGATTAACTTGAAAGTTAAAAAAAAAAAAAAAAAAAAGTGCTAAACTCTACATCGACATATCTAATAAGTACAAGAATAAATTAAACATTAAGCTAAAATTTTTTACTTTAACATTTTGGATTTTAAGTTAAGTATACTAAAGAGACTTGTTAGCCTAAATTTAATTTGAGCCTAACATCTTAAATTTTTCCTGAAATTTATTAATAAAATTGTTTATTAAAAAAATAACTTATAAAGGTAGATTTTTTTTTTGGTATTTTTGGGTTATTTTTTTATTTAAAAAATGAAATAATATTTTATTTATTAAAAATTAACAAATTAACTTTTCTAATTTTTAATAGAGTTAACTAATACCATTGATTTTAACTTTATTTAACTAAAATTAAAATGTAAAAAAATCTATTTAATTATATATATTAAGAGTAATGTTTATTGACCATAAACTGATGGGTAAAAATGTAATCGAGAGGATGTCATTAATGCATGACAGGGCACCTTGCCCAATGTATGAATTTCATATTTTAGTTGCATTGTTTTGCCTCAATGGAATCTCTTAATCACATGATAAATCTTAATTTATTTTACAAATCCAAGCTAATTTGACCATGTTGTAAATTACATATTATTAATTTATTCTTCTCCAGTGATAAGATTTTTTTTAACATTATAAAAAAAATTCTTAAAAATGAACAACTAATTTTTTTTTTTTAATTTTATATGTATGATTTCTCATGCTCGAATCAAGAGTGATATTTAAATAAAATCATTATAACAATGGTAATTTCAGTATTCAAACATCTAATCTTACATCCACTTGAGAATCAATTTTACAATACTGATCTAATTGATCAATGAACAACTACTTTTAGTAGTGATAGAGCTCTTGCTGAAATGTTCGACCCTCTTATTTAAGGTGGAATTTTTATTCCCATTTCATTGAATTGATTTTTATGATTAATTTTTTTCATTTGACTTGATAAATTTTGAATTCTAAATAATTTTAAAAATGATTATAATATTATTGAGTTCAAATTTATTAATTAACAATAAATTAAATTTATCTAAAAATTTACCTATGACAATTTTCAATTTAATATATATATATAACTTATAATCCACTTAAAATTGCATTTACTTGGAATTATCGTGATTAGAATTGAAGTTCAACCTAAAAACTTATATGACATAATTCATATTTAGATTTGATTCTAAATGTAAGTTTAATTTGAAATTAAATACCTAAATTTATTGTAATTCTTATTAAAATTGAGGCTTAAAAACTGGCTCATAAAATTAGGCCACTTAACTTAGTAATAGACTTAAATAATTGTTATATGTCAAAAACTTAAAATTTATTGTTTAAAAAAATAGTATATTGTCACATTCTCATGAAAGAATATTTAAAAAAAAAATAATTAATAATCATTTAAAAAATAAAATTATTCGAAATTTTTATATAAATTTAAATTATATTTAACATAATTAATTAAGAATTACAACATTTAAAAAAATTTATAATATGAATTTAAAATATAAAAATAAAATATTAAATTATATTATTAAAACAAAAAAAAAAAATCCCATAACACACGACCAAAACTACTAATTTTTATGTGTGTACATATATAACAAGCTGAAGATGGGCAAAGATTAGTACGTACTTACTAAAAATGAAAATCAAAAACTGAGAGGCAGAGGCTTTTCTTATTAAAGAGCACAGATAACTGAATAAATAAATTCGAAGCGCAATCAACATTAATGGAAATAGTTCCGAATCTTAGACTTTTAGCTATCCAATCGAAGCAGAGGCATCCATTCTCGCTGGTAGAAAAGACATTGATATAAAAACGGGCACGTCCATCCATTTGTTAGGTTTGCAGTCAGTCATGTTCTAACTGACAGACATTGACTCGCTTATGTATTCCTTCGTTCCGTCATCAATGGAATCAGTATATGGGAGAGTTAGTGTTTTATATATATGATATGATCTCACATAAGTTTTTTCTTCTTTAATTAACATTAGCAGCATTTTCAAGATGTCAGCATTAGCCCATTCGCATGATTCCACATGTACCAACTTGGCCACTGGAAGAATCTGCCTTAATGAGGAACAGCTCCACTTGTCACAGAAATCTTTAATATTATATTTAATTTGTAAACCGAAATCTTCAACAAAATGAGTTTCATTTAGCCGCCGGAATTAATTTAATTTGCAAGTAAATTTTCTTAATATATTAAAAATATTACATTTTCTATTTATAATTAAGGTCTAATGGTTTGTGTTTTACAAAATCCATTAGTGCCTTTTCCTTTATAAGATTTTCCTTTGTTTCAAAAAAAAAAAAATATATATATATATATATATAAAGAAAATTTATTTTATAAAAATATTTTTTAATATTTAATTATAATATTAAATTAATATTATATATTTATGTCATATATATATATATATAAATATTTTCATATTTTAATGCAATTATTAAAATCTAAAAAATAATTTTTCCTTTTTAAAGTTATTTTCTTTAAAAATAATTTTTTTATTAAAAACATTTTCTATTGACCCATATTTTCTTAAAAAGTATTTTTTACAAAATAAGCAGAGTTTAAATCTCTTTCTTTTATTAAAAAAAATCTCTTCTGATAATTTTTAAAGACGTACTCCTCTATATTAACATAATGCATTTAAACTAAATAATTCACTGTCAATTTCTAATAAAATTAAATACTAATTAATAAGAAAGGAAAGCTTTCAATTTTACCAATTGAATTAATTTTCTTGAAAATATATATATATATATATATATTATGTAATTGATTCTTATTGGAATTCAAATTTGAAATTTCTCAACTTTAGAAATATTTATTATATCATTAGAATAAATTTCATTAATAAAACAAAAAATATATGTATTTAATATGAGGTTTCAAAACTAATAAAATTTAAAAATGAGGCATAATTTTTAAATTTAGTGTTTTTTTTTTAATTGTATAGTTGAAAACTAATTTATAGCATTTTAATTCTCAACGGCTTACTTAGAATGAAGGAATTATGTAAAAAAATGGTGTAATTTGCTCATGTGTAAGTTGATTCCGATTATATATAAAAATATTCGGAATGAAGAGGATGCTTTGTTTATGCATTATAATATGGCATTTGTCGGTGAGTTGAGAAAGACTTCTGAGGATTGGAAGCATCATGACTAATTTAAGGAGTGAAAGAAGACAAAACATAAGCAAAGGAAATAAAGAAAATGAGAATGCATGTTACATTGTTCTGATTTAATATTGATTCTGCAAACATCAGAAAACGAAGCTCTTATGTGATTCCAATTCTACTCCCACTAATCAAACTCATTTTCAATTTGTCCTTTTCTTTTTTTTTTAATTATAAATCCAACAGTTAATTATAAAAAATAATAGTGAAATAATGTTGTTTTCTTCATTTGTAGGTATAGGAATGATAGATTTGAGTATTGAATCTGCAAGACAACAATAGAAAACATCAATACTTAAGTCAACAATGAAAATTAGACTTGCATGATTGCTGTTAAGATTAAAGTTTATGATTAAGTGGGATTAGAAGTTCAATTTATTTGAGAGTTCTCAAGATAGAATTGTAATTATCTCGAAATACTTATCTTTTAATGTGATTTGAGCATGCAGAAATATGTTTGGGCGAATAACATTTGCCCGAGTGTTGAGGATAAGTTTTCAAGCACTTTGCGATTACTCGGAAGAAGAAGAAGAAGCAGAAGAAGAAGGAGGAAATAAATTAAAGTGACAAATTTAAGAAGAAGCAAAAAAAAAAAAAAAAATCAAAGGGTCACGTGCTCCCAAGTTAGTTCAATTTAGCCTCTGGAATTACTTTAATTTGCATTAAAAACAAAACATTTTCTTGTTAAAGGGCTAAGATGATTTGTGTTTGACAAATCAACGAGTGCATCTACATTTCTTTTAAATTAAGATTAGGAGTATTTTCAAGCTAATTTATGTGCACTTACATAAAAAAAAAATTTTCATCCTTAAGTAATTTTAATGGAACTAACACTGATGCATTTATAATAAATAATATTATAGAGCTCTTTAACAAAATTAACACTCTGTTTGACATGTTACAATTCAAAATAAAGAATTTATTTGAAATCAGATTCCTAAAATTTATTTACAAATGAATTTTCATATTCAATATATAGAAACGTAAAATATATATTTAAACTGAATTATCCAAAATCATGTTTTGAATAATTGCAAAATTGAAGATACATTTACATTTATTTTCTAGAACATCCTTAGCATATTAATCTTCTAAAATAAATAACAAATAATAAATTTATAATTACATTTATTTTATTTAACATAATAATAATAATAATCTTATATTTATCTTTTTTTTTCTTTAAATTTTATCTATTTTGATGAAATTTGGAATAATTACATTCAATGCTTCAAAATTCAAATCATATAATTGAAATCCATATTTTTTTAACTTTCAAATAAAATTTTAGATTTAGAAATAAATTTCACAAAATTCATTCCAAAAACTATGTAAATGCTAATTGATAAAAAAAAAAAAAAAAAAAAACGAGACCTCCCATTTTTATTAATTGAATTAATTCTATTTAATAGCATTATTAAAATAAAATAATAAAATTTACAATTTTAATTTTATATTAATATCACAATATAATTAAACTGTCAAATAATATTCAAGTTTTGGAAAGAAAAATTAGTTTTTATCTTTACAGGTTATTAAAGTTGTCTCCATATGATAGTATATAATAAAAATAAAAATTATAACATTAAATTTGTCTTTATAATTAGCAAACTTAAATTATAGTAAAAATAATATAATGATGAAACCCTAGCACCCTCTTCTCTAAATTCTTTTCCTCCTCTTTCCCCTTCTTCTCTTCGTAGGCATTTTAGAGTGGTCTTATGAGTTTTTTTTTTTTTTTTTTTTTTTATCAATGATTGCCCCTCTCTTTTTTTTATAATGTTTTTGTATTTTTTCAAATAATGTTCAGATCTATATTGTCACAACCCAAATTTTGGGAAGAACACTCACTAGAACTTAGATCAGCATAAAGCCCTCAAAACTCATAGTAAGCCTAACTATTCTCTA
This sequence comes from Hevea brasiliensis, assembly GCF_030052815.1. NCBI lineage: Eukaryota > Viridiplantae > Streptophyta > Magnoliopsida > Malpighiales > Euphorbiaceae > Hevea > Hevea brasiliensis. The sequence continues at coordinate 109,274,642 of NC_079496.1, read as the reverse complement.
ACTTAACTTTAAAGCCCATATCTAAGCCCATTTTCAAGAAATCAATCGAACAGAGTTCAGCCATAACCTGAACCATTCAATGAGGAGTTCCCAATTCACCTGATCTGTAATCACAAAATATATAAATTTGGGGAGTTCAGCTCACCCTTACAATCCTCAATCAATCAGTGACAGTGAAATCTAATGGGAGCTCAGTTCCCTCATCCATCATATATGTCTATCCCATTCAACCATACATACATAATATTAAGTTTACAACCTTAATTAATAATCTTTTATAGCCCAAAATTAATAAAATATTTCTAGCACGTGTAGAGTTCTAGAGTTTAAATCAATAATATAATATAAATATAAATACAGCGACTAGTAGACCTGCGAGGAAGAAAGCAGGTAAGTTACCAAAAAAAGCCCTCCTGTAGCCTAAAAAAAATGGTGAATAAGAGTGAGCGTTTAACTCATAGAGTAAGATATTAATCTTACATATAATTTCTATAACTATGTAAGTCTAGTGCATCCCTAAGAATGAAATATAACATCTTCACACAATTCAAACAATTTAAGACATAATCACACCAAAGGCAGTCTGGAGCACTTACACACCTGTGTGTTAAATCCCCTATATAGCTCTCTTAGTTCTAACCTCTGCCAACGAGATCAGCTTAAAGCCAGACTTTCTCTTAATATCTAAATGAGGGGCCAGCGAAATCAACTCGAGCTGTGCCTACCCCTACTTATCCATAATGAGGATCGGGTCCCAGCGAATCAAGCTTTAGCTGCGTTTACCTGTAATATCCTCACTTTAGTTAATCCGTACGTTCTACTGTTTCGGTGACCAATGTCAGTCTGGGCAACTATAATATTTAGAATTATAATTAGACTAGAGTGAGGAGTTATAAATAAACCAAATAATGATAAGAAAAATTAAGGAAAATTTAATGTAAAGAAATGCACTAAAATTAAATGAGCCGTAGCCCCAGTGATGAGTGACCCTAACGGGAAGTGACGGCGAATGCCGTTAGTAACCCTAGACCCAGGGAAAACTTTATGAAATAATTTTTGGGACCTCAGGGAAGGATTATTGGGGTTTCAATGACAGTAAAATGCTAAGAAAACATAAGAAAAATTTAATCAATTAGTACACACAATTTTAGCTCGTTAAGCCAAAAGGAGAGCATTTTGGTCATTTCGTCTTCAGAGATGATTTTTGACCAACTTGTCCAATTAAGCATATAAATTATATGATATCAAATATAAATAAGCATTGCTAAAAATGAAATTGAAAGTGAGTAGTAAAAAGAGAAGGAAAAAAAAAAAGAGATAATATTGATTTAATGAAGTAAGCATGAGGTCATTAAAAACCTTTGGCCAACAAAATGCAATAAATCATTATAATACATCAAAAACGAAAAGAAGAAGTCAAAGTTGGAAAGAAAGCCATCAGCCATCCTTATCTCTCTCCTTGGCCGAAACACATTCCTCTTCCCTCTCCTCCATTGCCAAGTTTTCCAAAGCTCCATTTCCTTAGTTTTCTTTCAACTAAACCCTAAGTTTCCAACACAAAACCTTAATATTTTATATTAGAGAAGATTTTGGGAGCAAAAAGAAGTAGAAAAGAAGAGTTGTTGTAAGCTTGGAATTGACTTCATTCAAGGTTAGTGTCCAATCTCTTCCCTCTCTTATTCAATTCATGTTTAAGGCCATGAGATAAGTGGAAATTGTAAGAAAAATAGAATAAAATTTATGTGTATTCATCCCTACAATTTTGGCAGCTTAGGGATGGCTAGGGTTTGATGAATTTCCTTGAAACAAAGTGAATGTGAGCTACCCTTGACATGAGTTGAGTGATTGAACATTTAAGTGCAAGTGTAATGCATGAATGGAATTTGAAAACTTGGAGACTTGAACAAAATTAGGGTTTGCTCATTTAATGGTATATGAACATTGTAATGGTCAATTAGTGACCATTTGACTATATGTGAAGAGGAATTGAAGTGATTTAGGACAATGAAATTGAGGTTAGGCATGCTGCCCTTGGTGACCTGTAGGGCTAAGTGTGAGTCTAGCAAGTTTGGGCAACTGTAACTTGAAAGATGTAGGTGCAATTGGTGCAAAGCTAATTGGACATGAAACTAGACACATAATGGCACAACTTTGGTGAAGAAACCCTACCCAGAAAACCAAACCAAGTTGACCTAAAAATTACCCTAACCCGGGTGACCAACATACTGTCCCTGGGAAATGACTAAATGAACATTATTTATTCAAATGGTCATAACTCAGTATAGAAAAGTTTAATTGACCTGAATTTTTACCAGTGGAAAGCTGAGACATAGCCCTACAACTTTTATGAAGAAAATAAACCCAAATTTTGGCCATAACCAATATACAAAAACTGCATAATTGATTCTGCCCATAAATTATGGAAAAATTGCAATCCGGCCAGTTATGGTTTTTAGGCCATAACTTAAGCTACAAAACTCCAAATGGAGTGATTCAAAAAAAGAAATGTAACTAGACACAATAAGGAAAAATTTTGATGAAGAACATTTGGTTAAATTCTCATTGTATAATGGCCTAATGGAACAGTGAACTCTAGTACCCAAAACTGAAATTTTAATTTATTCTCCATTAGTTTTAAGTATTGTTTGGCAACTAATGCCAACACTTTTGTAAATCAAAATGTGGTATCTTGGTGAACTTAGGTTCAACAAATTTATTATAAATTAAAAAGTCAACCTTTGGGTGAAATTAGTCAATTAAATAGTGACCTCTACATTATAAAAATAAACAATTGAATCATTAACTGTGTAAAATGCCCTAGTATGCCTAGAATGATTGGTTTGGATAGGTTGGCATGCCAATAGGGTTCAGTTAGCAGTACTGCACATGGCATTATACCATTCTGTGATTTTATAGCTTTTAGCCATTCTGATATCAGTGTGATACTTGGCCTTGTGCCCAATGTTTATTACAGCTTATTAGCTATTCTGTTGTACACCGGGAGACACTATGTGACCGATGGTGTGATGGCCCGAGATACTTGGTACCCAGTGCCAGTTTACTCGTTTATCCAGTCCAGTCAATTACTATAGGTTACTCAGGCAATCAAAATAAATCTTACTGAATTTTAATCAAATAATACTACAATAAATGCCAGAAACTTGGTCTACATAAAATGTTAGCATACATTCTGCACATCCATTTTATTTTAGCTATTTTATTTTATATTGGCACCACTAAGCAGAATTGCTTAGTGCGTCGCTTTTTCCACGCGCAGGTATTGGAGACATAGCAGGGGAGGCTAGCTGACCTCAGACTGGGTGATTAGTCAAATCTGCACAAAGTCCGGAGTCACCTCATATCTGCAGTGCACTTAGTAGGATGTTAGGATTTTGAGTTGTATTTTGTACTTTGCATTTTGTACTAGTTCTTGATTGTAATTACAAACTCATGAAATCATATAATAATGTAAATATATGAAATTTCATGCTATTGTAATTATTAGTATATTTTGTTGAAAAATAAAATGTTGGGGAGTTATTCATGAAATTGATTCGAATTGTGATGTGAACAAAAATTTTGAAAATTGTGTTGAGATTTGGAGATTGAGTTGATATGTATGTATATTGGAGTTCTGGATCTGAAAACCATATTGGAAGTGTTTTTAACAGGTTCAGAAGAACTGTTTTTCCAATTTATAGTCGGCACTCTGCCAGATTTTCTATAAAAATTTACAAAAAATTTAGACTAATCAAATTTGTAAATAAATGATATAATTGGAAAAATTTTGCACTTGGTGAATAAATAAATAAATTAAGAAGGATAAATTGTTATGGAATAAGATAAGGTGCTCCGACACACTGTGTGGCAAATCTTGCTCGGTTACACTGTAGACGGGTAAGGGCTGTCACATTTAGTGGTATCAGAGCATTGGTTTAGGCGTTTCTGGGCCTAGATAGAGTGTATACCATTGCATTGCATTTGTGAGTGTTGAGGTGACACTGATGCAGATTTGTTTGTTTTCTTATTTTGATTAGGATATGGATCCTGCTTCTCAAAGAGTAGTTGATGATGAGGTGGAGAGTCGTGCTCCACCAAGGGCTGAATCTGGAGGCAGGGGAGAACCTGTTCCACCAGCAGCTGAGGCACTTGCCCAACCTTAGTTTGCATTATTCCAGCAAATGACTGAATTTTACTGGCAAATGATGGGGGCAATTCCACCACCATAACCACAGCCACAACCACAACCTTCGCCCCCACCACAGAAGTTTCATCTGGAAAAACTACAAAAATATGGGGCTATAGATTTCTTTGGGAAGAAGGAGGATGACCCCATGATAGCTGAAAATTGGCTGGATAGAACTATAAGAGTGTTGAAACAGCTTCATTACACCCCCGAGCAGAACCTGGAGGGTGTTGTGTCCCTACTTCAAGATGATGCATACCAATAGTGGGACACAGTATCCAGTGAAGTGTTGCTAGATCAGATCAGCTGGGATTTCTTCCTCACAGAGTTCAGGAAGAAGTATGTCAGTAAAGTGTATCTAGAAGAGAGAAGAAGAGAATTTATCAGTCTAAGACAAAGGTAGCTATTAGTGGTAGAATATGAGCGTGAATTTGTCAGACTGAGCCGGTATGGGAGGGAGATAGTCCCTACAGAGGCTGAGAGGTGCAGAAGGTTTGAAGAAGGGTTGAATGATAATATTAAGGTCATGATAACAACATTGGAGATTACGGATTTTGCCAAATTAGTTGATGCTGCATTGAAAGTAGAAAGAGTTAGAATAAATGAGCAAAATAGAAGGGAAAGACAACAGAAGAGGGGTCCGGGTCAGTCCAATTCATTCTCTGCTCCCAGTAAGAAGTTTAAGGGTCCTCCTGCTCAGAGTTCGAGTCAGCCTCAAGGTCGTGGTCGGGCCTCAGGCCTGTGCCACGCTTACACCTAGGAGAGGCCAGTCCACACCATCAGTGGGTAGCTCTCCAGGGACGGTGTTCATGGGACCAGCACCAGCATCTTCTGCCTGTCCATACTGTCAGAAGTGGCATAAGGGGGAGTGTTGGCGAGTGACTGGTGCTTACTTACGGTGTGGGTCTATAGAACATCAGATTAAAAATTGTCCGAAGAGGACTGCTATAGTTGCCCCAACACAAACAGATAGGCCTGCCCCTGCACCTCAAAGGGGTAGGAAGTTCGGTAAATTTGAGGCAGCTGGTCCATCACTGAGGCCTGCATCTGAGTCAGCCGAAAGGCCAAAGGCCAGAGTACCTGCCAGAGCTTATGCCATGAGAGCCCAGGAGGAGCAAGATTCCCCAGATGTTATCAGGGGTGCGTTCTTCCTCTACACTTTACCTGTGCATGCATTGGTGGATCCAGGATCTACCCATTCATATATCTGCATCAAGCTACTCGTAGAGAGGGGAGTTTCAGTAGAGGAGAGTGACCAAGATATTCTGGTCACAAATCCGCTAGGCCATAGTGTGGTAGTGAATAAGGTGTATAAAGGTTGCCCATTGAGGATTCAGGGGTATAAATTCTTGGCAGACCTAATTAAATTGCCCTTCCATGAGTTTGACGTGATTTTAGGAATGGACTAGTTGTCACGTTATCAGGCAATAGTTGATTGTAAACTGAAGAGTATTTCTCTGAAAACTCCTGAAGGTAATAAGATTACAGTTGTGGGTGAAAGGACAGATTTCCTATCCAATGTCATCTCAGCCACAGTTGCAAGAAGATTGATGAAAAAAGGCTGTGAAGCCTACCTAGCACATGTTGTTGATACTAGGCAGGCTAAGCCAAACCTGTGTGATATACCCACAGTAAGAGATTTCCCAAATGTGTTTCCTGAAGAATTACCTAGTTTACCACCAGAAAGGGAAGTCGAATTTGCTATTGAGGTAGTGCCGGGTGCAGCACCAATTTCTATTACTCCTTATAGGATGGCACCCACTGAATTAAAGAAGTTGAAAATTCAGTTGCAGGAGTTACTAAATAAGGGGTTCATATGCCCCAGTGTGTCACCATAAGGAGCTCTGGTGCTGTTTGTGAAAAAGAAGGATGGAACCTTAAGATTATGTATTGATTACCGGCAGTTGAATAATGTAACTGTGAAGAATAAATATCCGTTACCCAGAATTGACGATCTGTTTGATCAGTTGAAGGGAGCCGGTGTATTTTCAAAAATTGATCTCAGATCAGGGTATCATCAGTTAAGGGTAAAGGATGCAGATGTGTCTAAAACTGCATTCAGAACCTGATATGGGCATTATGAATTCCTAGTGATACCGTTTGGGTTAACAAATGCACCAGCAGCATTCATGAACCTTATGAACTGTATCTTTCATCCATATTTAGATTGGTTTGTAGTGATCATTATTAATGATATTCTGGTGTATTCCAAGACTAGGGAAGAACATGATAAACATTTGACAATTGTTCTGCAAACCCTGCGAGAAAAGAAGCTGTATGCTAAGCTGTCCAAGTGTGATTTTTGGATGAGTGAGATCTCCTTCCTTGGACACATAGTATCAGTTGAGGGGATTAGAGTGGATCCCAAGAAGATAAAAGCAGTGATGGAATGGAAGCCTCCCAGAAATACAACTGAGGTCAGAAGTTTCTTGGGGCTAGCTGGGTATTACAGAAGATTTGTGAAGGGGTTCTCTCTCATAGCTGCTCCAATGACCAAGTTGTTACACAAGAATATGAAATTTGGCTAGAATGACAAGTGCCAAGCCAGTTTTGAGAGGCTGAAGGCTATGTTGACAAAGGCACCAGTGTTAACATAGCCAGTGACGGGAAAGGACTTTGTGGTCTACAATAATGCCTCGCATAATGGGTTAGGGTGTGTATTGATGTAAGAGGGGAAAGTGGTCGCCTATGCTTCCAGGCAGTTAAGGCCACATGAACAGAACTACCCTACTCATGATCTGGAGCTAACAGCAATTATCTTCACACTGAAGATATGGAGGCATTATTTGTATGGTGAAAAGTGCTACATCTATACAGACCACACAAGTCTAAAATACTTGCCAACCCAGAAGGAGCTCAATCTTAGACAGAGGCGATGGATTGAGTTTCTAAAGGACTATGATTGTGTGATAGATTACCACCCTGGGAAGGCAAATGTAGTTGCTGATGCCTTAAGTAGAAAGTCCATCACAGCTTTAAGATCACTAAATTCCCATCTATACCTAGCTCAAGATGGAGCTCTTTTGGCTGAGTTACAAGTGAGGCCAAACCTACTATAGCAGATACAAGGTGGGCAGAAGGCAGATGAAAAATTAATGGCTATTGTGGGTAAAATCTCAGAGGGGAAGGAACCGATTATGAGGTGAAAGAAGATGGGTATCTGTACTATAAAGGGAGAGCGTGTGTACCAAATGATGGGGAATCAAAGACTAGGATTCTGAAAGAGGCACACACTAGTGTTTATGCTATGCACCTGGAAAGCACAAAAATGTATAATGAATTGAAGCTTCATTATTGGTGGCCTGGTATGAAGAAGGATATAGCTGACTATGTTACTAAGTGCTTGACATGTTAGCAAGCTAAAGCAGAACATCAAGTTCCATCAGGATTGCTACAGCCTATAAGCATACCTGAATGGAAATGGACCGAGTCACTATGGATTTTGTCAGTGGTCTACCTTTTACCCAGAAGAAGCATGATGCAGTGTGGGTGATAGTAGATAGATTGACGAAGTCAGCACATTTTCTGCTAGTTAGGACTGACTACTCACTGGAGAAGTTAGCAGAATTGTATATCAATGAAATAGTTATACTGCATGGAATCCCACTTTCCATCATATTTGATTGAGACCCAAGGTTTACATCGAGATTTTGAAAAAAGTTGCAAGAAACCTTGGGCACACAACTCTACTTTAGCACGACTTTTCATTTTCAGATGGATGGAGAGTCGGAACGAGTAATCCAGGTAAACCTAAAAACTAATTGAATTCTTACAACTAATAAATTGAAATGATAGTAACAACGTGAATTATGTGATAGGTCCTTGAGGATATGCTGAGGAGTTGTGTCATTGAGTTTGAGGGGAGTTGGGAGGAAGTGTAGAACTCCAGTATGTTGGACTGAATTGGGTGAAGATAAGCTGGTAGGACCAGACCTGGTGAAACAGACTGAGGAGAAAGTAAAGTTAATTAAAGCCAATCTGAAGGTTGCCTCAGATAGACAAAAATCCTATACCGATCTGAAGAGAAAAGAAATAGAATATGCAGTTGGCGACAAAGTATTCCTTAAGGTATCACCGTGGAAGAAGGTACTAAGGTTTGGAAGAAAAGGTAAGTTGAGCCCTAGGTTCATTGGCCCATATGAAATCATTGAACGTGTGGGACCAGTGGCCTATAGGCTAGCTTCACCAGCAGAGCTGGACAAGATCCACAATGTGTTTCATGTATCTATGCTAAGAAGATACCGCTCAGATCCTTCACATATCATCTCCATGGAAGAAATTGAAGTACAACTGGATTTGATATATGAAGAAGAATCCATACGGATCCTGGCTCGAGAAGCGAAAGAGTTGAGGAATAAGCAGATTCCACTGGTGAAAGTGCTTTGGAAGCACCACAACACTGAGGAGGCAACTTACGAAAGTGAAGAGACGATGAGGCAATAGTTCCCTCAACTATTTGCGTCAGCTAAATTTCGAGGATGAAATTTTTATTAGAGGAGAAGAGCTGTAACATCCTCACTTTAGCTAATCCGCACGTTCTACTGTTCCGGTGACCAATGTCAGTCCGAGCAGCTAGAATATTTGGAATTATAATTAGACTAGAGTGAGGAGTTATAAATAAAACAAATAACGATAAGAAAAATTAAGGAAAATTTAATGTAATGAAATGCACTAAAGTTAAATGAGCCATTGCCCCAGTGATGAATGACCCTAACGGGAAGTGACGGCGAAGGCTGTTAGTAACCCTAGACACCGGAAAACTTTATGAAATAATTTTTGGAACCTCAGGGAAGGATTATTGGGGCTTTAATGACAATAAAATGCTAAGAAAACATAAGAAAAATTTAATCAATTGGTACACACAATTTTAGCTCGTTAAGCTAAACAGAGGGCATTTTCGTCATTTCGTCTTCAGAGATAATTTTTGATCAACTTGTCCAATTAAGTATGTAAATTATATGATATCAAATATGAATAAACATTGCTAAAAATGAAATTGAAAGTGAGTAGTAAAAAGAGAAGAAAAGAAAAAAAAAAGAGATAATATTGATTTAATGAAGTAAGCATGAGGTCATTAAAAACCTTTGGCTAATCAAAATGCAATAAAATCATTATAATACATCAAAAAGGAAAAGAAGAAGTCAAACATGGAAAGAAAGCCATCAGCCATCCTTATCTCTCGTCTTGGCCGAAACACATTCCTCTTCCGTCTCCTCCATTGCCAAGTTTTCCAAGGCTCCATTTCCTTTGTTTTCTTTCAACTAAACCCTAAGTTTCCAACACAAAACCTTAATATTTTATCTTAGAGAAGATTTTGGGAGCAAAAAGAAGTAGAAAAGAAGAGTTGTTGTAAGCTTGGAATTGACTCCATTCAAGGTTAGTGTCCAATCTCTTCCCTCTCTTATTCAATTCATGTTTAAGGCCATGAGATAAGTGGAAATTGTAAGAAAAACAGAATAAAATTTAAGTTTATTCATCCCTACAATTTTGGCAGCTTAGGGATGGCTAGGGTTTGATGAATTTCCTTGAAACAAAGTGAATGTGAGCTACCCTTGACATGAGTTGAGTGATTGAACATTTAAGTGCAAGTGTAATGCATGAATGGAATTTGAAAACTTGGAGACTTGAACAAAATTAGGGTTTGCTCATGTAATGGTATATGAACATTGTAATGGTCAATTAGTGACCATTTGACTATATGTGAGGGGGAATTGAAGTGATTTAGGACAATGGAATTGAGGTTAGGCATGCTGCCCTTGGTGACCTGCAGGGCTAGGTGTGAGTCTAGCAAGTTTGGGCAGCTGTAACTTGAAAGGTGTAGGTGCAATTGGTGCAGAGCTAATTGGACATGAAACTAAACACATAATGGCACAACTTTGGTGAAGAAACCCTACCCAGAAAACCAAACCAAGTTGACCTAAAAATTACCCTAACCCGAGTGACCAACATGCTGTCCCTGGGAAATTACCAAATGAATAGTATTTGTTCAAATGGTCATAACTCAGTGTAAAAAAGTTCAATTGACCTGAATTTTTACTAGTAGAAAGCTGAGACACAGCCCTACAAATTTTATGAAGAAAACAAATCTAAATTTTTGCCATAACATATCCAAAAACTGACCTGCAATCAATATACAAAAACTGCATAATTGATTCTGCCCATAAATTCTGGAAAAATTGTAATCCGGCCAGTTATGGTTTTTAGGCCATAACTTGACCTACAAAACTCCAAATGGAGTGATTTAAAAAAAGAAATGTAACTAGGCACAATAAGGAACAATTTTGATGAAGAATATTTGGCCAAATTCTCACTGTAGAATGGCCTAATGGAACAGTGAACTCTAGTACCCAAAACTGAAATTTTAATTTATTCTCCATTGGTTTTAAGTATTGTTTGGCAACTAATGCCAACACTTTTGTAAACTAAAATGTGGTATCTTGGTGAACTTAGGTTCAACAAATTTATTATAAATTAAAAAGTTAACCTTTGAGTGAAATTAGTCAATTAAATAGTGACCTCTACATTATAAAAATAAACAATTGAATCATTAACTGTGTAAAATGCCCTAGTATGCCTAGAATGATTGGTTTGGATAGGTTGGCATGCCAATAGGGTTCAGTTAGCAGTACTGAACATGGCATTATGCCATTCTATGATTTTATAGCTTTTAGCCATTCTGATATCAGTGTGATACTTGGCCTTGTGCCCAATGTTTATTACAGCTTATTAGCTGTTTTGTTGTACACCGAGAAACACTATGTGACCAATGGTGTGATGGCCTGAGGTACTTGGTACCCAGTGCTAGTTTACCCGTTTATCCAATCCAGTCAACTAATATAGGTTACTCGGGCAATCTAAATAAATCTTACCAAATTTTAATCAAATAATACTACAATAAATGTCAGGAACTTGGTCTACATAAAATGTCAGCATACATTCTGCACATCTATTTTAGTTTAGCTATTTTATTTTATATTGGCACCACTAAGCAGAATTGCTTAGCGCGTCGCTTTTTGCCACGCGCAAGTACTGAAGACATAGCTGGGGAGTCCAGCAGACCTTAGACCAGGTGATTAGTTAGATCTACACAGAGTCCAGAGTCACCTCATATCTACAGTGCACTTGGTAGGATGTTAGAATTAGGGCTGAGCACAATACGGTTCAAACCGAAAAACCGAACCGAAACGATTCAATTCGGTTCAATCGGTTCGGTTTTAAAAGTTAATCAGTTCGGTTCGGTTTTAATTTATAAAAATTTCGGTTATTTCGGTTCGGTTCGGTTTTGAAGAGAAAAAATCGAACCGAACCGAATAGTGATTTATATAGTCAAATCGAACTAAATCGAACCGAATCGATTTTTAAATTAATTTATTTTTATGAAAAATTTATGAATTATATTTAATTATATATATATATTAATTATTTAATTTCATTGATTAATGGTTATTAGGTTCAAACCAAAGTTAAAATTAGACCAAATAACTTGAAAATCAAGTCTAAATTAAAAAATCAATCAAAAATCAAACTGATCGGTTTAAACCGAACCGAACCGAATTAAAGCGGTTCGGTTTGATTCGATTTTTCACTAATTTCGGTTCGGTTCGGTTTCTAAAATTGGAAGTTCGATTTTGATAATTTAATTCGGTTCGGTTCGGTTCGGTTTGAACCGATTGCTCACCCCTAGTTAGAATTTTGGGTTGTATTTTATACTTTGCATTTTTGTACTAGTTCTTGATTGTAATTACAAACTCATGAAATCATATGATAATGTAAATATATGAAATTTCATGTTATTGTAATTATCAGTATATTTTGTTGAAAAATAAAATGTTGGGGAGTCGAATTATGATATGAACAAAAATTTTGAAAATTGTGTTGAGATTTGGAGATTGAGTTGATATGTATGTATATTGGAGTTCTAGATCTGAAAACCATATTGGAAGTGTTTTTAACAGGTTCAGAAGAACTGTTTTTCCAATTTACAACCAGCACTCTACCAGATTTTCTATAAAAATTTATAAAAAATTCAAATTAATCAAATTTGTAAATAAATGATATAATTAGAAAAATTTTGCACTTGGTGAATAAATAAATAAGTTAAGAAGGGTAAATTGTTATGGAATAAGATAAGGTGCTCCGGCACACTGTGCGGCAAATCTTGCTCAGCTGCACTGTAGATGGGTAAGGGGTGTCACACTACCCATCCTATCCATATCCATATACACACCATATGTACACCAACTCACATACGCAACTCCAGATCACCACAAAACAACAACCACAGCAATGTTATCAAAAACAAATGTAATACAAGGCATGCCTAACTAATAACTATGTATATATATCTATAAGTGATACATGAACATGCCTTGAATATATAATAATATTGAAATTATAAGCAAAATCAATATCAACTCGCTGTATTTTGCAAGTCACTACGGCCGCTAAACGGAGGAGGAAGGCTGGCCCAGCTCACCTAAATAATTAGATTACAAACTGATCAATATTTACTTAAAATAAAACTTTGAAAGAGTTAAAAACAGCCTAGGTTTTGCCGAAAATTCAGCAGCGTTTCCCCTGTACTTAGGACTTACCTAACTTGTAAAAGGGCTCAAATAATACTTTTAAATCATACACCTCAATCCATATCCCATCAATATTAGATGACCCCTCCTAAGCCCTCCAAAACAGGCAATACTCACAAAATTGAAAAATTACATTTTTATCCCTAAAACTAACATTTCATAAAAATCATTCAAACAAGCTCTAAAATTTCTAAAACGTTGCCCCACAGTCCTTAACAATATTATAAAGCTAATGCACAAAGAATTATAATTTTCTAGCTGCCCACAAATATTTTACGAATTTTTATTCTAAACCTGGCACTAGGTAAATGAAGAAAATAAGGTTCGGGTTTATCTATGCCAATTCCAATGCTTGGAACACGTCTGGGGCATCTGCAATTCAATTCGATTCTGAAACGGCCTCGACAGCCTGTCTATCTAACTCGAAATTATAGATCCGAAGTCGGTCGAATTTTCACAAAAATAAAGTACCTACACGAAGCCCATACTACCAGGGGTTAGAATATAATTTTTTAAAAAATAAACAAGCTCATTCAAGGCCTGAAAAAATACTGCGAAGTCTATGGGAACCATTAGATTTTCGGTGTCAAAAAATTTTGAAACTTATATTACCGCTAAGCTCTCATTGAGTAGAGCATGTTAGTACTCTCAGAATTTTTGTAGAGTTCCCAGTTTGGAAGAAATTTAGCTAAAAGTCAAAATGGTTTAAAACTTCTCGGTCTAAAATTGGACAATCTGCTCAATAAAAATTTGTGATCTTAGTGTCTATGAAAACCTCTCAAAGAGTAGAAGGTGTTTGGGACAAGACCCGGTTTGATTGGTGGCCGGATCGGCAGAATTTGGCCTTAGAAGTTGAAGCATCACGCAGTGAAGAGGGAGAATTTTGGCAAGTTTTTCATTGATCTGGAGGGCGGTAGGCGGCAGGGAAGGGGGCTGAGAGGTCACCGGCGAGCTGGGGAGGGGAGGGGAGGGGAGGCAGTGCCCGGCAGGGAGGAGGGAGGAGGAGAGAGAAAAGGGAGTGGAGGGACGTCGAGAGTGCAGGAGAAGGAGGAAGAAAAAGAAGAGGAACCGATTTGATTCAATCTGTCCGATCCGGTTCGATCAGTTCGATTCAGAATACCTAAAATTTAATTTTTTTTACACTGCCCTGACACAAAAAATGAGACCCAAAAATTCTAAAAAAATTACAAAAAACTCAAAAAAATTCATAGAGTCCAAATATATTTTTAAATTTCCCCCATGGTCTTTAAATTAATTTTTGAAAATTAATGAAATTTATAATTTTAAAAAATTCAAACCCGATTCTTAAAATTTAGAAAATTTAAAATAAATTTTCATAATGTTTAATATAATAAAATATTAATATTTGCATATAAAATAATTATTTAAAAATTAGGGATGTTATATTCTTCTCTCCTTGCAGAAAAATTCATCCTCGAATTTTACACAAGGCAGAATAGAATTACAGAACTACATATTGAACAAGTATGGGTACTTGCTGCACATGTTGTCATACCTTACCCCTCCGTAAGGCATAACATAATCCCGTAGTATACTCAATGAATCACCAAACTTCATCTACCGATAATTCATTAAATACAGTACAAGGAATTTTAAACCATTTCATTTCATTTTAATTGGTAAAATAATGTTAAAGCATTATTTAAAAGCCTTTAATTGGAGTTTAAATACTAAGTGAGAAATTTGGTAAATTTTATTTTCTGTAAATTTTATAAAAATTTCGGCAGAGTGCCATCTATAATTGGGAAAAACAGTTCTTCTAACACCTGTAAATACACTTTCAAAAAATTTATTTCAACCCCAAACTCCAATATAATCTCATTTCAATATAATTCAATACAATCTCAAGATAGTTTAGTAAAACTCATCATCATTTCATTTAACTTAATTTACATAAAAAAGTCTCCATTTACAAAAAGAAAATAAAAATAATATTATTATAGACTTTAATGTACAACTGCTCAATTAACTACATAGATACATATGAACAAATTAATATTTACATCAATTAATTTACAAGGGTATAAAGCAATACCCGTACAAAAATCCTCAAAGTAGCTTCCCTGACAACTTAGTAGCTCACTCTGCTCCCTTATCTTTTCCCTTATCTGCAACAGTAAATAAAAGCTATCGCTGAGTAATGATTACTCAGTGGTGCACAATAAAAATTTAAAGATATTGAATATCAAAACATACATCCATAAACACAAATTTAAACCATTGCACAAGATAATTCATAAAGTTCAAGTCAACTTTTGTAATACCATTTTGTCAAAATAATTTATAAATCACAGTGTTGCCAATCCATACACAACTTAGGTCATGACACAAAATTTCCGATCAATACCGTGTTGTACACCACGACAAAGCAATCTCAACCCCACTAATCGAAATCAATGAGAGAGGTGGCTAGCTAGCTATATGAGTACTCATCCGATCTTAACCTCAACTAGCAAGCCAAAGAGGGAGGAATATAGTTGATCTCAACCCTGTAAATGGAGGAGGAATACAGAGATACTGTTATAGTAAGTGTGAATCCAAAACCAATTTTAAATCAAATTATTCAAACATTTCATTCAAACATTAAGTAAATTCCCATTTCAAATTTCAATTCACAAAGTGGGCAACACAGTATTTTTCAAGTCATTATTCAGCATAAATTATGTCAAAATATATTCAATTAAAAATTCTCATAGCAAATCAAAATTGAAAATGTATTGTGTACAAACCTTGTATGAGTCGCCTCTAGGTCTTGACTCACTTGTCCTTAACTTCTTTCCCAGCCTCTTTTTCAACTGAAACACATAATTTATAGTGTTTTAGTATCATGTCTCATAATTAATCTAACAATTAATTTCATGCATACTTAATTGTACCCCTAAATTTGCTTAAAATAGAATTCTTTGTATTTGGCATTTTGGGGTTACTATTTATTGCACTATTTAAGTCAAAATATTGACTTTTTCAAGCTTAACAGGTATGTTAGTCCTAAATGCACTCACATATCACATTTTAAGTGTCAAATTTGTTGACATTGATTGCCATTCTAATTTCAAAGCTTCCTAAGAAAAATTGTAAATTTTCAGTTTTGAGTCACTGTTTTCTACTGTTCCATTGGTCTTATTACAGTGGGAATTTTGCTAAATGTCCCCCATCAAAGTTGTTCCTTGTTGTGTCTAGTTTATTTCTCTTTATGAATCACTCTATTTGGAGTTCTGTAGCTCAAGTTATGCCTATTTTTTCAGGGCTGGCCGGATTATTTATAACCCAGAAATTTTGGGCAATTATTGGTTCTGGCAGTTTTGAGCAACCAATTTTGGTTGACAAATTGACTTAGTTATAGGTGGAATTTGAGTTTGTGTTCTTTATGAAAGTTGTAGTACTATGTCATAGCTTTCCAATGGTGTAAAATTAAGGTTATTTGGATCTTTTTACACTAAGTTATAACCATTTGAACAAGTACTGTTCATATGATCATTTTTGTACAGTGGCAGTGTGCCTAATCCGGGTTTGACCTAATTTTTCACTAACTTAAGGTCATTTTCAGGGCAGGATTTCCACATGAAAATTGTAGCTTTGGGTCTTAGTTTTCATCTTCAATTAGCCCCACACAAATTGGAGTATCAAAATTTCAATTTTGATCCTTTAAGTGGACCATGGTCAGGCTGTCCAGAATTGGACCCTTACCAATCAGCGTTCACATTCAATTCTCACCATTCAAACACACTCTAATTCCCACCAATTGACCAAATTGAGTCTCAATTAGGTCAAATTGCTTCAATTTCAAAAACCCCTAAATTTTTCCCTAAGGTCAAGAACCCTAATCCTTCAATTGGTTCAATTCATGCAATTAAGATGTATAATTCACTTCTACATACTTAATTGAACTTGCACACATAATTAATTGAAGGAAAACACATCAATTTCATAAACCTCCATGCCTGGCCGAATTTCCCTCTTGAAGGTTCACACATAATTTATTTAATTTTTGACTCAATTCATGCATCTCTTAACTTAACTTCAAGGATTAATGAAGAAAGAAAACTAAAATTGAACTAACCTTGGGTGAAGCTTTTCTATCTCTTTAATTCTTCAAATTTCAATTCTACTTTCTCCTTCAATCTTCTTCTTGAGGTTCAATTTGGGGTTTCTACAATTTTTCACAAAGAATATATGGTGCAATTTAGGGTTTTGAAAGCTTAATAATAAGCTTTAATGGTGGAAAATATAAGAGAGGGAGAGGTCAAAGAAAGGTCACGGAAACAAGGAGGAAGAAGGGGTAATTTTTTTCTTTTAAATTCAATTTTTGGCTTTTTATTCTTTAATTATCCACACTTTAATAATTATAAAATTATATTTTTTTAGGTCACGCTTACATCACTTAAGTGATGTAATAATGCATTTTCTTTATGAATTTCTTTTCTCTTTTTCATTTTTTTTCCATAGCCTCTTCAATTTAAATCTATATTTCGAAATTTTAATTTATTATATTTTATTGGACATTTAGGCCAAGAGTCACCTCTAAGGGAGACTTGATCAATTTGCCCCTCGCCGGTCTGATCTGGTTTACTAATAACATTGTATTTCTTCCTGAACCCTAATCTAATTATTTGATCTGATTCTCAACTCTTTTCTATGGTTTTCTCATTTCCACTAGCTTCGTAAAAATTCTAAGGATTGTGGTGTCACAATGTCCTGTACGAAATTAGGGTTACAACTGATATCGCAGTCACTTCCCAATACGGTCACCCATCGCTGTGACCCCCGGCTCATTTAACCTTTTATGCTTTGTTTTCTAAGTTTTCATTTCATCATCATATAATGGCTATTTATTTTCATTCATAGCTTTTTTAGATGACTTAAACATGGTCCTAATCCTCTTAATAGTCAGGACCGACATCGGTCACCAAAACAGTGAAATGCACAGAACTATGAATGTAGGGGTGTTATAATTCTCCCCCCCCCCCCCCTAAAAATAAATTTCATTCCAAAATTTTACGTGGTCTTAGTCTCTGAACAGCTGTGGGTGCTGCTTCCTCATATCCTCCTCTCATTCCCAAGTAGCTTCCTGACCTAAATGATGGTTCCATAGCACTTTCACTAATGGTATCTGCTTGTTTCTCAGCTGCTTCACCTCATATGCCAGAATCTCAATAGGCTCTTCCTCATAGGTGAGGTCTGGATTCACCTTTATCTCTTCTACTGGTAGTACATGAGATACGTCTGATCTATACTTCCTATACATAGATACATGGAAGACGTTATGTATATTTTCCAACTCTGGAGGTAGTGCCAATCGATATGCCAAAGGACCCACTCTCTCCTGAACCTCATAAGGTCTAATGAAACGAGAACTAAGCTTCCCCTTTCTACTAAATCTCATAATCCTCTTACAAGGGGAAACCTTGAGGAATACCTTATTGCCCATTGTATACTTAATATCTCTCCTCTTCAAATCAACATAGGACTTCTACCTGTCTGACGCAGCCTTGAGTCAATCTCTGATAAGCTTAATCTTCTCCTCTGTCTGCTGAACAATCTTTGGGCCTATCAGCTTCCTTTGACCTACTTCATCCCAACACAGAGGAGTTCTGCACTTTCTGCCATACAAAGCTTCATATGGACGCATCCCGATGCTTGATTGGTAGCTGTTGTTGTAGGTAAACTCAATCAAAGGCAAGTGTGTATCCCAGCTACCTTTAAACTCAATTACACAAGCTCGTAGCATATCCTCCAATATTTGAATTATCCTCTTAGACCAGTCGTCTGTCTGTGGATGGAATGCTTTACTAAAGTTCAATCTAGTTCCTAGGGCTTTTTAGAAACTATCCTAAAATCTAGAAGTGAACCTAGGATCTCTGTCTAACACAATTGAAACTGGCACTCCATGGAGTCTCACAATCTCATCAATGTACAATTTAACTAATCTGTCCAGACTATAGTCCATCCTCATGGGCAAAAAGTGAGCAAACTTGGTTAATCTGTTCGCTATGACCCACACTGCATCATAATTCTTCTGTGTTCTCGGAAGTCCCATCACAAAGTCCATTGTTATTCTTTCCCATTTCCACTCAAGCACTGGCAATGGGTGTAACAACCTTGCTGGCACTTGGTGCTCTGCCTTTACTTGCTGACAAATTAGGCATTTAGATACGTACTCAGCTATATCCTTCTTCATCCCATTCCACCAATAATGTTCTTTTACCCCCCTATACATCTTAGTGCCACCAGGGTGCATAGTAAAAGGAGACTCATGTGCTTCCTTCATAATGATTTGTCTCAATTCAACATCATTAGGAATGCACATTCTACCCTGGTGTAGCAATAAGCCATCATCTCTCACAGAAAATTCAGGTTTCTTACCATCCCAAGCTTCCTTCATCAATTTCTAATATTTCTCATCATTTTGCACAGCCATTCTAATCTGATCAATCAACACTGGCTGTACCTGCCATGTAACTACCGTTTGTCCCTCATCATTAACCTCCAAACTAACATGCAGAGTCCTCAATTCATGTACCATGAATAAAGGAGAAACTCTCAAACTAGCCATGGTCTTACGGCTCAAAGCATCAGCTACCACATTAGCTTTCCCTGGTTAATAATCTATTAAGCAGTCATAATCCTTTATCAGTTCTAACCACCTCCTCTGGCTCAAATTCATCTCTTTCTGAGTGCTCAGATATTTTAAGCTCTTGTGATCTGTGTAGATATAACACTTCTCCCCATACAAATAATGTCTCCAAATCTTCAGAGCAAAAACAATGGCAATAAGCTTTAAGTTGTGTGTAGGGTAGTTTCTCTCATGTGGTTTCAGCTGGCGTAATGCATATACAATGATATTTCGATCTTGCATCAGTACACAGCCTAACCCATTGTGAGAAGCATCGCTATAAACTGTATATTCTTTACCCAGTGTAGGTAAAGTAAGGGCTAGAGCTTCAGTCAAACATCTCTTCAATTTATCAAATCTTTGCTGACATTTATCAGTCCACTGAAATTTCACATCTTTTTGAAGCAGTCTGGTCAGTGGAGATGCCAACATAGAAAATCCCTTTACAAACCGGCGGTAGTATCCAACTAAACCCAGAAAAATGCGGACTTCTATAACATTCCGGGGTGGCTTCCAATTAAGGATAGCTTCAATCTTGCTAGGATCTACCTTAATGCCCTCTACTGATACTATATGCCCCAAGAAAGCGATTTCTTTTAGCCAAAATTCACATTTTGACAATTTGGCATATAGTTATTTCTCCCTTAAGGTCTGTAAGACAATCCTCAGGTGCCTATCATGTTCCTCTGAATTCCTTGAATACACCAAAATATCATCAATAAACACAACCACAAATTGGTCGAGGTATGGTCTGAAGATAGTGTTCATCAGATCTATAAAAGCAGCTGGAGCATTAGTTAACCTGAATGGCATAACCAGAAACTCATAGTGGCCATATCGAGTTCTAAAAGTAGTTTTTGGAATACTCTGCTCTTGCACCCTCAACTGATAATAGCTCGATCTCAAATCAATTTTGGAAAATATAACTGCACCCTCAACTGATCAAACAAATCATCTATGTAGGGCAGTGGGTATCTGTTCTTTATTGTCACCTTATTCAGCTATCTGTAATCGATGCATAAACGGAGAGTGCCATCTTTCTTCTTAACAAACAATACTGGCGCTCCCCAAGGTGACACACTAGGGCGAATGAAGTCCTTATCAAGTAACTCTTGCAATTGCACCTTCAACTCCTTCAATTCAGCAAGTGCCATTCTGTAAGGTGTTTATTGAGATTGGGTCCACACCAGGCATAATCTCTATTTCAAACTGCACCTCTCTTTCTGGAGGTATTCCTAGTAATTCTTCAGGAAACACATATGGAAAGTCACATGCTGTAAGAATGTCCCTCAATGCTGGACTCCCTACTCGGGTGTCTACCACATGGGCCAAATATGCTTCACACCCTCTTCGGAACATCTTTCTAGCAAGTGCAGCAAAAATAAGGTTTAATGGCAATAAGTGCCTCTCCCCATGTTTTACCACATCACTGTACTGAGGGAGACCAAAAGTGACTATCTTCAGTCTACAGTCAATCATAGCATGATGCCTGGCTAACCAATCCATGCCCAAGATAATATCATAATATTTGAAGGGCATTTCTATCAAATCGGATAGAAAAGTATGTCCTTGGATCACCAAAGCACAATCCTTATATACCCTATTTACCCTAAACTCTTGGCCTAATGGACTAGTCACTAACACATCAAAGTCCATTTTTACACACGGAATAGTAGTAGAACAGATAACACTAGCACTGACATATGAATGTGTGGAGCCAAGATCAAATAACACATATGCATCTTGGTCAAGGATAGAAAAAGTACCCGTTACAACATCTGATGTCTCAGCCTTCTCTCTCTGACGCATTGTGCACACCCTGGCTGGTGCGTCACTCAGTTCAGGCTGATTAACTGTAGCCTAAATGCTAGAGGAACTACCCCTGCCTCTGCTTTTGCCTCTGCTAATTGAAGGAGAACCCCTTGGGGTAGAAGCTTGGGCTTATCCCTCGGATGTAGCAGATGATCCAGAACGGCGTGCACTTGTACAGTCCTTAGCGAAGTGACCGATCCCTCCATAGTTAAAACATACGCCTGTGGCTCTATAGCATACTCCACTGTGTGTTCTGCCACATGTCTCACATACAAGGACCAATAGTGCCCCTCTGGGTGTCTGCTGGGTCTGCTGACCAGATCGGGGTGGTCTCTGGCTAGAAAATCTACCTATGCCAGATCTACGAGAGCTGGATCCCCCAAAATTTTTCCTCTTCCCTGAACCACTATCAGGTGCTTGACCAGTAGCTTTTCCACCTTTCTCTTTCTCTTCAGTACCCTTTTTAATTAATCCTTCATTTTCAATCCTTTCTAGTTCCAAGGCCTGTGAGATCAACTCTGAAAAGTTTTGATGTCGGAACCCCACAATTTGCATTCTCAAATTAGGCCTTAACTCGACCTCAAACCATTTACACCGATCTCTGGGAGTGACAATCAGGCTTTCAGCATAATGACTCAACCTAAAGAAGTCTCTCTCGTACTCTGCTACTGTTTTATCGCCTTGTTTAAAACTCAAAAACTCTTGTAATTTCATATCGATGTAGGTGTCGGGGACCCATTTCTGTTGGAATTCTCTCAGAAAATCAGACAATGTGAGGACTGGAGGCTCAACTAAGCTGTGAGGGATAGTTTTCCACCATTCATAAGCATCCCCTTGGAGCAAGGAAACTGAATACTCCAATTTTAGTTCTTCTGTGCAACGTAGCTTCTTGAATAAGAGCCAGCTACTGCTCAGCTTCCAGTGGATCCATAGTTCCCTTAAATTCTGTAGCCTCAAACTTCATTAATTTGTCATACTGTCTAGCTAGAGGCTTTGGTTGTGTCGTTGAGGTTTGAATTGGGGCTTGGGTGGGTATACCTCTAACCATTTGCTGAAACAGTGCAGCTATATGTTGAGCGAACTGGGCAAGAAATTGCGACATTGGAGGAGCTGGAGTGGCTGACCCACTCACATTCTGGAGAGCTGGGGCTTCTTCCTGTGCCTCAGCCCCAACAGATTGTTCAACCGAATGATCCCCTTCTTCCATTTCAATTCAAAGAGATTATCTATTCCATGACAACAAACACAAAGAGGATTATCTCCATTAGTTCATATTCATGATGTAAATGTATCATATGTATCAATAAATGACATTGAGCAGTTGTACTAATCAAGTAAATAATTCAAATACATAGTTCAAAACTCATTCAAAACACAGCTCTGATACCACTAAAACATGTCACATCTTACCCCTCTGTACCGCATAACATGATCCCGTAGTATGCTCAATGAATCACCAAACTTCGTCTACCGATAATTTATTAAATACATTGCAAGGGATTTTAAACCATTTCAATTCATTTTAATTTGTAAAATAATGTTAAAGCATTATTTAAAAGCCTTTAATTGGAGTTTAAATACTAAGTGAGAAATTTGGTAAATTTTATTTTTCATAAATTTTATAAAAATTTCGGTAGAGTGCCATCTATAATTGGGAAAAACAATTCTTCTAAGACCTATAAATACACCTCCAATAAATTTATTTCAACCTCAAACTCTAATATAATCTCATTTCAACATAATTCAACACAATCTCAAGACAGTTTAGTAAAACTCATCATCATTTCATTTAACTTAATTTACGTAAACAAGTCCATTTACAAAAAAAAAAAAATCAAAAATAATATTATTACAAACTTTAATGTACAACTGCTCAATTAACTACATAGATACATTTGAACAAAATAATATTTACATCAACTAATTTACAAGGGTGTAAAGCAATACCCGTACAAAAATCCTCAAAATAGCTCCCCTGACAACTTAGTAGCTCACTCTGCTGCCTTATCTTTTCCCTTATCTACGACAGCAAATAAAAGCTATCGCTGAGTAATGATTACTCAGTGGTGCACAATAAAAATTTAAAGATATTGAATATCAAAACATACATCCATAAACACAAATTTTGCACAAGATAATTCATAAAGTTCAAGTCAATTTTTGTAATACCATTTTGTCAAAATAATTTATAAATCATAGTATTGCCAATCCATACACAACTTAGGTCATGACACAAAATTTCCGATCAATGTTGTATTGTATACCACGACAATGCAATCTCAACCCTACTAATCGAAATCAATGAGGGAGGTGGCTAGCTAGCTATATGAGTACTCATCTGATCTCAACCTCAACTGGCAAGCTAGAGAAGGAGGAATATAGTCGATCTCAATCCCATAAACGGAGGAGAAATACAGTGATACTGTCATGCTAAGTGTGAATCCAAAACCAATTTAAAATTAAGTTATTCAAACATTTCATTCAAACATTAAGTAAATTCCCATTTCAAATTTTAATTCACAAAATGGGCAACACAGCATTTCTCAAGTCATTATTCAGCATAAATTATGTCAAAATATATTCAAATAAAATTTCTCATGGCAAATCAAAATTGAAAATGTATTGTGCACAAACCTTGTATAAGTCGTCTCTAGACCTTGACTCACTTTTCCTTAACTTCCTTCCCACCCTCTTTTTCAACTGAAATACACAATTTACAGTATTTCAATATCATGACTCATAATTAATCCAACAATTAATTTCATGCATACTTGATTGTACCCCTAAATTTACTTAAAATAAAATTCTTTGTATTTGGCATTTTGGGGTTACTATTTATTGCACTGTTCAAGTCAAAATATTAACTTTTTCAAGCTTAATAAGTATGTTAGTCCTAAATGCACTCACATATCACATTTTAAGTGTCAAATATGTTGACATTGATTGCCATTCTAATTTCAAAGCTTCCTAAGAAAAATTGTATATTTTCAGTTTTAGGTCACTGTTTTCTACTGTTCCATTGGTCTTATTACAGTGGGAATTTGGCTAAATGTTCTTCATCAAAGTTATTCCTTATTGTGTCTAGTTTATTTTCCTTTTTGAATCACTCCATTTGGAATTTTCTAGCTCAAGTTATGCCTATTTTTCCAGGGCTGGCTGGATTGGTTACAACCCAGAAATTCTGGGCAATTATTGGTTCTGGCAGTTTTGAGCAACTAATTTTGGTTGACAAATTGACTTGGTTATAGGTGGAATTTGGGTTTCTGTTCTTCATGAAAGTTGTAGTACTATGTCATATATTTCCAATGGTGTAAAAATCAGATCATTTGGACCTTTCTACACCAAGTTATGACCATCTGAACAAGTACTATTCATATGGTCATTTCTGTACAGTGGCAGTATGCCTAATTCGGGTTTGACCTAATTTTTCGCTAACTTAAGGTCTTTTTCAACGTAGGGTTTCCACACAAAAATTGTAGCTTTCGGTCTTATTTTTCATCTCCAATTGGCCCCACACCAATTGGAGTAGCAGAATTTCAATTTTGGTCCTTTAAGTGGACCATGGTCAGGATGTCCAGAATTGGACCCTTACCAATCAGCATTCACTTTCAATTCTCACCATTCAAACGCACTCTAATTCCCACCATTTGACCAAATTGAGTCTCAATTAGGTCAAATTGCTTCAATTTCAAAAACCCCTAAATTTTTCCCTAAGGTCAAGAACCCTAATTCTTCAATTGGTTTAATTCATGCAATTAAGATGTATAATTCACTTCTACATACTTAATTGAACTTGCACACATAATTAATTGAAGGAAAACACATCAATTTCATAGACCTCCATGGCTGGCCGAATTTCCTTCTTGAAGGTTCACACATAATTTCTTTAATTTTTGACTCAATTCATGCATCTCTCAACCTAACTTCAAGGATTAATGAAGAAAGAAAACTAAAATTGAACTAACCTTGGGTGAAGCTTTTCTATCTCTTTAATTCTTCAAATTTTCCTTCTACTTTCTCCTTCAGTCTTCTTCTTGAGGTTCAATTTGGGGCTTCTACTATCTTTCATAAAGAATTTATGGTGTAATTTAGGGTTTTGAAAGCTTGATAATAAGCTTTAATGGTGGAAAATATAAGAAAGGGAGAGGTGAGAGAAAGGTCACGGCAACAAGGAGGAAGAAGGGGCAATTTTTTTCTTTTAAATTTAATTTTTGGCTTTTTATGCTTTAATTATCCACATTTTAATAATTATGAAATTATATTTTTTTTTGTAGGTCATGCTTACATCACTTAAGAGATGTAATAATGCAATTTCTTTATGAATTTCTTTTCTCTTTTTCATTTTCTTTCCATAGCCTCTTCAATTTAAATCTATATTTCGAAATTTTAATTTCTTACATTTTATTGGACATTTAGGTCAAGAGTCACCTCTAAGGGTGAATTGACCAATTTGCTCATTGCCGGTCTGATCCGGTTTACCAATAACACTGTATTTCTTTCTGAAACCTGATCTAATTATTTGACCTGATTCTCAACTCTTTTCTGTGGTTCTCTCATTTCCACTAGCTTCGCAAAAATTCTTAAGACTGCGGTGTCACAATGTCCCGTATAAAATTAGGGTTACAACTGACCTCGCAGTCACTTCCAGGTATGGTCACCCATCGCTGTGACCCCTGGCTCATTTAACATTTTATGCTTTGTTTTATAAGTTTTCATTTCATCATCATATAATAGCTATTTATTTTCAATCATAGCTTTTCTAGATGACTTAAACATGGTCTTAATCCTCTTAATAGTCCAGACTGACACTAATCACCGAAAAAGTGAAATACACAGGACTATGAATGTAGGAGTGTTACACATGTCCCACTCTGACTCCCAAGTGCATTCTTTCACTGACTGGCTCCTCCATAAAACCTTAACCATAGGGGTTTGCTTTGATATTAACTTTCTCATCTGATAGTCCACTATGGCTACTAGCTGCTCCTCAAAGGTTAAGTTTTCATTCAATTCCATTGTATCTGGTTGTAGCACGTGGAAAGGATTAGGAGCGTACTTCCTAAGCATAGAGATATGAAACACTCGGTGGACATGTGAAAGGCTTGATGGTAACTCTAGCCGATAGGTAACTGCTCCAACTCTATCAATGACCTTAAAAGGTCCTATGTATCTAAGTGCTAGCTTGCCTTCTTCCTAAACCTCATGACTCTTTTCATTAGGGAGACCTTCAAGAATACAAAGTCACCCACTACAAACTCTACATCCTTTCGCCTAGGGTCTGCATAGCTCTTTTGTCTACTAAAGCCTGTCTTCAATCATTCTCTAATCAAAGGGATCATCTCTGAAGTGTACTGCACTAAGTCTACATCGTGTACTTTTGTCTCTCTAAATTCTGTCCAATACAAAGAGGACCTACATTTTTTGCCATATAGCACCATATAAAGTGCCATTCCAATGCTAGAATGATAGTTGCTGTTATAGGCAAATTCCACTAATGGCAACTGATCATCCCACTGTCCCCCAAAATCTAGGACACACATATAAAGCATATCTTCCAGTGTTTGAATTGTCCTTTTAAACTACCCATTTGTCTGAGGTTGAAAGGTTGTACTGAAGTTTAACTGCGTACCAAGTGCCTCCTGCAACTTTCTCCAAAACCAAAAATTGAAGTGGGGTTCCCTGTCAGATATTACGAAAGCAGGAACTACATGTAATCTGACTATTTCACAAATATAGAGCCTAGCACAGTAAGCAATAGAGTTGGTGGTCTGTACAAGTAAGAAATGAGCTGACTTGATCAAACTATCCACTATCACCCATATTGAATCATATACATGTGTGGTACGAGGCAACCTAGTCACGAAATCCATAATAATCATTTCCTACTTCAACTCTGGGATGGGAAGCTCTTGTAACTTCTTTGATGGCCTTTGATGTTCAAACTTTACCTTCTAACATGTTAAGTACTTGGACATAAGGTCTACTATGTCTCTCATTATGCCATTCCACCAGTACCTATCTTTCACATCATGGTACATCTTAGTAGAGCCTGGGTGGACATTATAGGGTGCATGGTGTGCCTCTTATATAATCTCATGTCTGAGGTTGTCCATATCTAACACATATATCCTGGAACCTTGCATAAAAGCACCATCTGTACTAAACCCAAACTCATAGTCTTCTCCTTGTTGTACCCTTTCCACAATTCTCATCAATTGCGGGTCTCTATGTTGAGAAACTCTAATTCTGTTTCGCAGGTCTGGCCTCATTCTAAAATGTGCCAATAGTGCACCTTCATCTGATATATCTAGAATCAAACCTTGATCCATTAACTCATGTATCTCCCAAATCAGTGGTCTCCTTTTTGCTAATATATGCGCCAAGCTGCCAAAAGATTTTCTGCTCAAGGCATCTGCATCACATTTGCCTTACCTGGGTGGTACTAAATGGTATAGTCATAATCTTTCAGAAGTTTCATCCATCTCCTCTACCTCAGGTTTAAGTCCTTCCGCTGAAAAATGTACTTTAGGTATTTGTGGTCAGTGTATATCTCACATACTTCACCACAGAGCTAGTGCCTCTAAATCTTTAATACAAACACTACAGCCGCCATCTCTAGATCATGAGTGGGATAGTTCTGCTCATGCCTCTTTAACTGTTTCAAAGCATACACTGCTACCTTTCTGTATTGCATTAAGCGATACCCCAACTCAACTCTAGAAGCATCACAATACACTGTATATCTTTCTCCACTTATAGGCAATGTCAACACAGGGGCTATAGTTAGACATTTTTTAAGCTTTTAAAAGATTTCCTCACACTTATCTATCCAAAAGAATGGGACATTTTTTCGAGTTAACTTGGTTAGAGGAGCTGCTATCCTGGAAAAATTCTACACAAAGTGCCTGTAATAGCATGTCGGGCCTAGAAAACTCTGCACCTCAGTAACTGTTGTAGGTCTAAACCAGTCGGTTACAGCCTTAATTTTCTTGGGATCCACTTGAATACCTTCACTAAAAATCACTTGTCCCAAGCATGAGATGCTCTTCAGCCAAAATTCACATTTTGAAAATTTGGCATATAACTGGTGCTCCCTTAATATTTGTAGCACCATCCTCAAATGCCATACATGCTCTTCCTCAGTCCAAGAATATACCAAAATATCATCTATGAACACAATGACAAAACGATCCAGGAACAGCCTGAATACTTTGTTCATCAAGTCCAAGAAGGCCACTGGTGCATTAGTGAGTCCAAAAGACATCACCAGAAACTCATAATGACCATATCTAGTCCTGAACATCATCTTTGGCACATCCCCACTTCAAATTCTCACCTGGTGTAACACCCTCACTTTAGGTAGTCCGTACATTTTACTATTCAGATGACTAACGTCTGTTCAAATAGCTAGGATGTCGGGAACTATGCTCAAACTAGAGTGAGGAGGCATGAATTGACTAAATAAAGACTAAGAAAAATCAAGGAAAAATAAAACAAGCAAAGTACAACTCGGTTAAACGAGCCAGGGTCACAGTGATGGGTGACCGTATGAGGAAGCGACTGTTAAGATAGTTATCAACCCCAGACCTGCGAGGAACCCTAGAAAATAATTTTTGAGACTTAATTAAAGGTTTACTAAGGATAAAATGATGTTAAAAATGTCAAAAAAAATTCAAAAAAATTTATTAATCGGTACAGATAATTATAAATCGATAAGTACAATATGGGGCATTTTGGTCATTTCAACCTTAGAGTTGAATTTTGACCTAAATGTCAATTAAAATGAGACGGATTAAAACACAAAATAAATTAAATTGTGAAATTATACTTAGAAATGGGAAAAGAAAAGAAAAGAAAAGGAAATAAAATTTTGTGGTGAGCATGATGTCATGATGGCATCATAAAAAGTGAAGACCAATGGGGAATTAACAAATGCTCATTAAGAGATAAAGAAGACATAAAAATGAGTCAAAATTCAATTAAAACAACCATCTTCTTCTTCTTTTCCTTTCATGGCCGAATTTCATTTCCCATACTCTCTCTCCATTTTCTTCCTTCTCAAAGCTTGATTCCCCAAGTTTTCTACCCCAAAACCCTAAACAACTTTCAATAAAAATTCACCCCACACCTTGAGGAAGACAAGGGTAGCCAAGAAATGAAGGAAAATTTAGATTTTAACAAGGTTAAGTGAAGCTCCAAAGAGGTTAGTGCAATAATCACCCTACCTCTTTTCTTTAAGTGTTGTAAACATATCGAAACAAGTTAATATGACATGAAAATTTAAGAAAATAACAAGTATGTGAGGAATTAAGTTTTTTGCAGCCTTGAGAATTTATGGGATTTTGATGAAATGAAGGTTATACTTGTGGTTACTAGTGTTGATTAACAAGTAAATGTGATTAACACGTTGATTCACATGTGGTGTGCATAAATTGAGAACTTTAAGTTAGGGTTTTGACCTAACTATTAGGGCTTTTAACAAATTGATTGAAATTGACCAAATTGAGATTGATTGTTGCTATTTAGAAGTGCCATGAATGCCAATTAAAGTTTGGGAGTTGGGAGAAATTGAATTGAGAGTGTTAAATTTTTATGCAGGAATTTGGACCTATGAGTCCAGTGTAGTTTTTGAGCTATAAGTAGAGTTGTGTTGCTCCAATTGGTATGAGGCCAATTGAAGATGAAACTAGGATCATAATGTCCCATTTTTCATGAAGAAACTGTGCCCAAAAACTGTCCTAAACCTGGCCTAAAATTGACTTGAATCCTAGTAACCCTAATATAGACCTAGAAAAAATGACCAAATGAATAGTGAATATTCAAATGGCCATAACTCACACTAGGAAGGTCAAAATGACCTGATTCTTGAACCATTGGAAAGGTTAGACATAGGACCACATTTTTTATGAAGAACATAGAACCTAGATCTGCCTCTAACCAAGTCAAATTGTTAGCATAATTTAGATCAACAAAACTGTCCAGAACCAATCTGCCCAGAATTTGTTGGACTTAGGCTCACCCGACCAGTTTTGGAAAAAATGTCATAACTTGGTCTACAAAATTGAAAAAGCAATGAAACCATTGCCAAAAATTTTATAAGACATAGATCTATAATATTGATTTTTTTACCAGAACTCAAAACCCAAGGGAAGTAAGTCAAATTGTTAGAAAATTTTAGTAGACCAAATCCTGGAATTTGCCTTAACTACCACCTGACCCCAGAATAGAATTTATACCTTAACTTTCATTAGAAAATCCAAAATGGGATGAGCCAAACTGTTCTGGAAACCTAAGAGATAGGGCTTCAACTTTTATTTAGAAACATTTCTTAACATTTGAGTGTAAGAACCCTAAAATGAGATCTGACCTGAACCTAGAATCCTGTAAACACAAGGCACCTGAGTCCAGGCCAGTTAATTTGCTATAATTAATTCTACAAGACCTAAAAAATTGTAATTCAAAATTCTGAGTAATCATAAGACATAAGGTAACAACTTCTATGCAGAACATTAGGCCTAAAAGTGGTTGTAACATGTCTAAATAATTAGAAAAATATTGACTCCAGAATCTTCCTGGCTCTGGAACTTAAGTGAGTTAAGGAACCAGTTTTGGTTATTTGACCATAACTTGAGTTCTAAAACTCCAAATGACATGATTCAAAAAGAAAAACAAAGACAAGACATAGAGAGACAACTTCCATGAAGGAAGTATAGTCAAACAGTGGCTATATCTTAGCCAAACTGCTAGGAGAACATAAGATACTAAATCTGGGCCTAAAGAAAGGTTCAAAATATTATTTGACACATGACATGTAAATTACCTATATGAATTAATAAATTTATAAGTTACATGAAAATGAAGGGGGGACCTATTTTCCCACTATAAATTGACATGAAACTACTATAAAGCACTAATAGTGCATGACATGAAATGATAAGATCATAAGTAATTAATAATACTAATTTTCCCAAAGTATACCTAGACTTATTTATATAGCATGGATCGATTGGTATACCAATTAGGGACTACATATTGCAGTACTGCCCATAGGAATAATCATTGATAGATAATATATGTCTGATGTGATTGTTCTATAAGCTTTATGCCTGCCCGTTGGCCATTATGCCTAATTTTATTTCTGGCTTATGCCTGCCCGCTGGCCTTGTGCCTGCCCGCTGGCCTTGTGCCTGACATGACAAATGTATACATGATAGGTATACGGATGTCTAACTTGTACACCCCCGTGTATTCAGTTTTTATAGTTTGTCATAGGTTACTTGGGCACAGATATCAGTAATGCACTTTAAATTTAAATAATTACATGAAGAGATCACAGATAAGAGTAATAAGACTGAATATGGAATAAATGAACAGAAAAGATCCTAATTAACTTAATTTGCTACCAAAGTTCTATAAACATGTAAAAGACTATAAACTCACGAAATCTATATTTCCTTATAAAGTTATACGTGAAATAAATATTTCAATTATTTAGTTATTTTTATTTCAAATTATTGCACCACTAAGCAGAAATACTTAGCGCGTTGGTTTTTCCATCTCGTAGGTACAGGAGACCACCAGCAGCCACAGTAGAGCTTATACAGGGCTTTGATCAAATCTGCTATAGTGTAGATTGTCACCTCAGACTGTTATTTTGGTAGGGCTCATGTATAGCTAAATTTTGCATTTTGGGTATTGTATGTAATTAAATGATGTAAATCATTTTGTGATTGTAAATAGAATTGTAAATATTGTATTTGATTTTATATGAATGAAATGAAGTATTTTATTTACTTGAAATGATTATGAGTATTATGATTACATGAAATGAATATGGACTGTTTAACAGGTAAATAAGGAAACCCGACATGTACTAATAAAATAGAGGAGATGGACTGTTTAACAGGCAAATAAAGAAACCCGACATGTACTAATAAAATAGAGGAGACTCCGTCTGGGTCTCTACAAAAATAAGATGTGAATAAAAAAAAAATTCTACACGTAAGATAATAAAATTAAATAGATATTAAATTAATATTATGCATGACAAGACAGGATAGGGTGCTCCGACACCGAATGTAGCACACCTTGCTCGACTACACTGTAGACGGGTGAGGGGTGTTACATTTATTGGTATCAGAGCAAAGGTTTAGGCATTCCTAGGCATAGGTAGACAAAAAGATATAGTGTACATAACATGCATGAGCCTTTATTTGGGAGTAGAGGTGACACTAATACAGATCTGTTCTTTGTCTGTTTTATAGGATTAATGGAGTTTGATCCTTCAGAGCAAGGATCTTTTAGACCCGAGAAGGAGCAGGTTGGTAGTCATATACCTACTCCTAGTCAGGAGCGAGACAGGAGAGGGGAGTCATCGCATGGTGCAGTGGGTAGAGCACAATAGGCATTCTTGGAGCAGATAACCCAGATGCTCCTCTAGTTTACCAGAGCCATTCCACAGCCATAGCCGCAGCCACAGCCATAACCAGTACAGCGATCCCCA
This sequence comes from Hevea brasiliensis, assembly GCF_030052815.1. Lineage (NCBI taxonomy): Eukaryota > Viridiplantae > Streptophyta > Magnoliopsida > Malpighiales > Euphorbiaceae > Hevea > Hevea brasiliensis. Next base: position 109,241,922 of record NC_079496.1, on the reverse strand, counting down.
CTAGAGAAGCTGAGAAAATATGGGGTCCTCGACTTTATGGGTAAGAAGGAGGATGACCTAGCTGCTGCTGAGCATTGGCTAGAGTGGACTGAGAGAGTGTTGAAGCAACTACACTGCACACCAGAGCAACAGCTAGAGTGCGCTCTATCGTTACTATAGGAAGAAGCCTATCAGTGGTGGGATATGGTGTCTGGAGTAGTGTAGCTGACAATGCTTACTTGGGATTTCTTTCTGACTGAGTTCAAAAAGAAGTATATTAGTCATGTGTACCTAGAGACTAGAAGGAGAAAGTTTCTGACCTTGAGGTAGAGGCAGCTCACAGTCTCTAAGTATGAGAGAGAGTTTATAAGGCTAGGAAGATATGCCTGGGAGATAATGCCTTCAAAGGCAGATAGGTGCCGTAGATTCGAGGATGGACTGAACGATAATATCAGACTTATAGTGACGGCACATGGGTATACAGACTTCTCTAAGTTAGTGGCCATAGCTCTTAATATAGAGAGAGTGCGAAATGATGAGCAAACTAGGAGGGATAGGCAGCGAAAGAGAGGCTTTGGATAGGGCCAGTCCAGTACACCAGTTTCTGAGAGTAAGAGGCCTAAGGGTTCCCAGGGCTAGGGCCAGAGACAAAGGTCTCAATTTAGCCAGAAAGGAGGACAGTCTAGAGCATTAGTGGGGAGTACTCTAGACACAGTAGTAGGGGGATTAGCCTCCATACCATTATGTACCCACTGTGAGAGGAGGCACTGAGGAGAGTGCCGACTATTGACCGAGGGATGCTTTTGATGCGGAGCTACTGACCACTTTCTACGAGATTGTCCCCATCAGAGTGTTATCACTGCCCCACCACCAACTGAGAGATCTGCCCCAACAGCACAGAGAGATAGATGACCCATGAGGCCAGAGGTGATGGGTACCTCACAGAGACCAGCTTCTGAGACTATTGAGTGACCTGAGGCCCGAGTAGCACCTCGTGTATATGCTATGAGGGCACAGGAGGATTCAAAGCCGGCAGATGTTAGCAGAGGTATATTTTCTCTTAAATACTTTATATATGCATTAGTAGACCTAGTATATGAGATGAAAGAGAATAGGTGCAGTTCCTCGACTATTTACACTGAGTAAATTTTGAGGACGAAATTTTTATTAGAGGGAGAGAATTGTAATGCCCTCACTTTAGGTAGTCCGTACATTCTACTGTTCTGAAGACTAACGTTTGTTCAGACAGCTAGGATGTCTGGAACTACACTCAAACTAGAGTGAGGAGGCATGAATTTACTGAATAAAGACCAAGAAAAATCAAGGAAAAATAAAACAAGCAAAGTGCAACTCGAATAAACGAGCCGGGGTCACAACGATGGGTAACCGTATGGGGAAGCGACTATGAAGATAGTTGTCGACCCTAGACCCATGAGGAACCCTAGAAAATAATTTTTTAGACTTAATTAAAGGTTTACTAAGGATAAAATGACGTTAAAAATGTCAAAGAAAATTCAAAAAAATTTATTAATTAGTACAGATAATTATAACTCGATAAGTACAATATGGGGCATTTTGATCATTTCAACCTCAAAGTTGAATTTTGACCTAAATGTCAATTAAAATGAGAGGGATTAAAACATATAAAATAAATTAAATTGTGAAATTATACTTAGAAATGGGAAAAGAAAAGAAAAGAAAAGGAAATAAAATTTTGTGGTGAGCATGATGTCATGATGGCATCATAAAAAGTGAAGACCAATGGGGAATTAACAAATGCTCATTAAGAGATAAAGAAGACATAAAAATGAGTCAAAATTCAATTAAAACAACCATCTTCTTCTTCTTTTCCTTTCATGGCCGAATTTCACTTCCCATACTCTCTCTCCATTTTCTTCCTTTTAAAAGCTTGATTGCCTAAGTTTTCTACCCCAAAACACTAAACACCTTTCAATGGAAATTCACCCCACACCTTGAGGAAGACAAGGGCAGCCAAGAAGTGAAGGAAAATTTAGATTTTAACAAGGTTAAGTGAAGCTCCAAAGAGGTTAGTGCAATAATCACCCTACCTCTTTTCTTTAAGTGTTGTAAGCATATTGAAACAAGTTAATATGACATGAAAATTGAAGAATAAAACAAGTATGTGAGGAATTAAATTTTTGGTAGCCATGAGAATTTGTGGGATTTTGATGAAATGAAGGTTATACTTGTGGTTACTAGTGTTGATTAACAAGTAAATGTGATTAGCATGTTGATTCACATGTGGTGTGCATAAATTGAGAACTTTAAGTTAGGGTTTTGACCTAACTATTAGGGCTTTTGAGAAATTGATTGAAATGGACCAAATTGAGATTGATTGTTGCTGTTTAGAAGTGTCATGAATGCCAATTGAAGTTTGGGAGTTAGGAGAAATTGAATTGGGAGTGTTAATTTTTATGTAGGAATTCAGACCTATGAGTCCAGTGTAGTTTTTGAGCTATAAATAGAGTTATGTTGCTCCAATTGGTATGAAGCTAATTGGAGATGAAACTAGGGTCATAATGCCCCATTTTTCATGAAGAAACTGTGCTAAAAAACTATCCCCAACTTGGCCTAAAATTGACTTGAATCGAGGTAACCCTAATCTGGACTGGAAAAAATGACCAAATGAACAATAAATGTTCAAATGGCCATAACTCACACTAGGAAAGTCAGAATGACCTGATTCTTGAACCATTAGAAAGGTTAGACATAGGAGCACATTTTTCATGAAGAACATAGAATCTAGATCTGCCTCTAACCAAGTCAAATTGTTAACACAATTTAGATCAACAAAACTATCCATAACCAATCTGCCCAGAATTTGTTGGACTTAGGCTCACCCGACTAATTTTGGCAAAAATGCCATAACTTGGCCTACAAAATTGCAAAAAAAATGAAACCAGTGGCAAAAGTTTTATAAGATATAGATCTATAATATTGATTTTTTAACTAGAACCCAGAACCCAAGGGAAGTAAGTCAAATTGTTAGAATAATCTAGTACACCAAATCCTGGAATTTGCCTCAACTACCACCTGACCCCAGAATAGAATTTATACCATAACTTTCACTAGAAAATCCCAAATGGGATGAGCCAAACTGTTCTGGAAACCAAAGAGATAGGGCTTCAATTTTTATTTAGAAACGTTTCTCAAAATTTGAGTGTAAAAACCCTAAAATGAGAGTCAAAGCCACTGACCTGAACCTGAAATCCTGTAGACACAGGGCACCTAAGTCCAGGCCAATTAATTTGATATAATTAATTCTACAAGACCTGAACAATTGTAATTTAAAATTTTGAGTAATCATAAGACATAGGGTAACAACTTCTATGCAGAACATTAGGCCTAAAAGTGGCTAAAACATGTCCAAATAATTAGGAAAAGATTGACTCCAGAATCTGCCTGGTTCTGGAACTTAACTGAGTTAAGGAACCAGTTTTGGTTATTTGACCATAACTTGAGTTCTAAAACTCCAAATGACATGATTCAAAAAGGAAAACAAAGACAAGACATAAAGAGACAACTTCCATAAAGGAAGTGTAGTCAAACAATGGCTACATCTTAGCCAAACTGCTAGGAGAACATAAGATACCAAATTTGGACCTAAAGAAAGGTTCAAAATATTATTTGACACATGACATGTAAATTACCTATATGAATTGATAAATGTATAAGTTACATGAAAATGAAGGGGGAACCTATTTTCCCACTATAAATTGACATGAAACTACTATAAACATTAATAGTGCATGACATGAAATGATAAGATCATAAGTAATTAATAATACTAATTTGCCCAAAGTATACCTAGACTTATTTATATAGCATGGATCGATTGGTATACCAATTAGGGGCTGCAGATTGTAGTACTGCCCATAGGAATAATCATTAATAGACAATATATGTCTGATGTGATTGTTCTACAGGCTTTATGCCTGCCCGTTGGCCATTGTGACTAATTTTATTTCTGGCTTTATGTTTGCCCACTGGCCTTGTGCCTGACATGACAGATATATACATGATAAGCATACGGATGTCTAACTTGTATACTCCCATGTATCCAGTTTTTATAGTCTGTCATAGGTTACTTGGGCATAGATATCAGTAATACACTTTAAATTTAAATAATTACATGAAGAGATCACAGATAAGAGTAATAAGACTGAACATGGAAGAAATGAACAAAAAAGATCCTGATTAACTTAATTTGCTACCAAAGTTCTATAAACATGTAAAAGACTATAAACTCATGAAATATATATTTCCATATAAAGTTATACGTAAAATAAATATTTTAATTATTTAGTTATTTTTATTTGAAATTATTGCACCACTAAGCAGAAATACTTAGCGCGTTGGTTTTTCTATCGTGTAGGTACAGGAGACCACCAGCAGCCGCAGTAGAGCTTATACAGGGCTTTGATCAGATCTGCTGCAGTGTAGATTGTCACCTCAGACTGTTATTTTGGTAGGGCTCATGTATAGCTAAATTTTGCATTTTGGGTATTGTATGTAATTAAATGATGTAAATCATTTTGTGATTGTAAATAGAATTGTAAATATTAATTTGATTTTATATAAATGAAATGAAGTATTTTATTTACTTGAAATGATTATGAGTATTATGATCACATGAAATGAATATGGGCTGTTTAACAGGTAAATAGGGAAACTCGCCATGTACTAATAAAATAGCGGAGACTCCGTTCGGGTCTCCACAAAAATAAGATGTGAATAAAAAAAAAATTTCTACACGTAAGATAATAAAATTAACTAGACATTAAATTAATATTGTACACGACAAGACAGGATAGGGTGCTCCGATACCAAATGTAGCACACCTTGCTCGACTATACTATAGACGGGTGAGGGGTGTTACACCTAGTGATAACCCAACCGTAGGTCTATTTTGGAAAAGTACCTCACTCCTTATAGTTGGTTAAACAGGTCATCAATCTGAGGATGTGGATATTTATTCTTAACAGTCACTTTACTCAACTGTCTATAATCAATACACAACCTCAGAGATCTATTCTTCTTCCTCATAAATAAAATAGGAGCACCCTAAGGTGAAGTACTTGGCCGAACGAAACCCTTATTTAGAAGCTCTTGCAACTGCTCCTTTAGCTCCTTTAACTCTGTTGGTGCCATCCTGTAGGGTGGCATAGAGATGAGATTTGTACCTGGTACAATATTTATGCAAAACTCTAGTGGCAACTCTAGAAGCTCCTTAGGAAATACATCCATGAATTTTCTAACAATAGGAACATCTTTCATATTTATACCTTCAATAGATGTGTCCCTTACTAGTGTCAAATAACCGTGACATCCGTGCCTCAACATCTTCCTGGAGCTAGTTACTGACACTAGATTGTATAGAGCCACTCTTTTATCATCATCAAAACTAAACTCTTTTACTCTAGGTATATGAAAATACACACTTTTATTCTTGTAATCTAGGGTGGCATAATGATTTGATAACCAATCCATTTCCAAGATCACATCAAAATCCATCACTGGCAAAGGAACCAAGTCTGTCAGAAGGATCTTCTCATCCACTACCACTGGACTACCAGAAAAAACCATGTATACATCTACATTACCACTAAGCAGGGTAACTATAGACAAAGAACACTCTAGAGCTGTAGGATTTCTACCCAACCTCATGGCAAAAACAGGGAAAATAAATGAGTGCGTCATACTCGGATTTATCAAAATATATGCCTCAAAGGAATAGACTAGAAGAATACCTGCCATAACTACATTTGAAGCCTGAGCATCTTGGTGGGTCAAGGTGAAAACCTGAGCTTAAAACCTACATTGAGCTGCGAAACCCTAAAATTGACTCCTGCCTCCAGATCTGCCTTTAAATCCACATCCTCCCTATCCACGGCCCTATTGGAATTATCCACCATGCTGGATGTGCCAGGGTGCATCTGACGGGGCATATTACCAACAGAACCTTGTGACCCCATTAAGTGCTCACTAAACATGGGACATTCCCTGGCAAAGTGGCCCTGTTGGCCACATCTGAAGCATCCACCATAGCTCATCAAATAAGGCACGGGTGTGATCTGCCACATTATATGCATGGCACTAAGGAGGACCCTAAACCAGATCTAGAACTGTTGTAGCCTAAACTCTGACCACTGCTTGAGCCATAATCTGGCCTGAATCCTCTAGTTCTATGTTTGTGACCTGCTTTCTTATTCCCTATAATCCTTCTACTGTGGTGACTCTGGCTGTCACCCATGGTGTGCATCTGTGGGAAACTGGATGACCCTTTAGTCTTATTTTTCTTTGCTTTGTTTCCATCATCTCCTATGTAGCTAATTTCAATTTGCCTGGCCCTATCCACTACTACATCAAAATGTTGATCTGACAACATAGCCAGGTTTGCATACTCCTATCTAGCCCTTTAGAAACCTCTTCAGTTTTATGCTTTCTGTAGCAACTGCTATCGGGGCATACTTGCTCAGCTCTAGAAATTCAGAAGCATACTTATCTACAGACCTACTATTCTATCTTAAGGCCTCCAATGCCCACTATTTTTAATCTTTAAAACTCTTTAGTACAAATCTGTTGATGAGTAGGTCAATAAATTATGTCCATGATAGCCCCTTAATGCGAGGAAGCACATAATCTGACATCCACTGTCTAGGCACAGGCCCCAATACATGCTGCACACATTCTATTAATCTCCTATCAGTTAACTACACCTCTATCCCTACCTATCTGGAGGAGTCTAGAAACTGGTAGGCATCATTCGTAGTGTCATAAGTACCTGACACTAATTTCTTAAAATTTATAATCTGCTTATATGGTTCCACTTTTTGTACTATGGGCTACTGCTATTATGGAAGACAAAACATATACTGTGCCATCATATCAATAGTCCTCTATAGACTACCTAAAGTAGCTGTCATTGGATCCATAGAACCTTAAGCCGTGAAAGACTATTCTTGAACTGGTGGCTGCTACTCTTCTATTTGAGCAGCTCTAGGTCTCCTGCCTTGTCTCCTGCCTTGTCTCCTTAGGGCAGGCACCTCATCTTGTGCTGATACTTCATCTGGCACTTCCCTTTCTGGTGCTGTGATAGCTCTTCTACCTCTATACATTTTCCTGAAATTCAGCAACATTAGCCCACAAAAATAAAAAACAATATACTAAGCATCTCTACTAACTCATAACTACATACAGGTACATAGAGCAAAAACTAGATGCAAGGATGACAGTGCAAGGATGAACATAGATCCTATACTCCGCATGTGACCTCTTAACAAGACTCTTCTTAAAGCCTTAGACATGTACTTCCCATGAATTTGGAGCCAAAGCTCTGATACTAACTTTATCATGACCCAAATTTTAGGCCGGACCAGTACTAGGACTTGGATCAGCATAAGGCCTCCAAAGGCCGTAGTAAGCCTAACTATTCTCTAGCCCAACATTAAAGCCCATATCCAAGCCCATTTTCAAGAAATCAACCGGACAGAGTTCGACCATAACCTGGACCATCCAACATGGAGTTCTCAACTCACCTGACCTGTAATCACAAAATATACAAATTTGGAGAGCTCAGCTCACCCTTGCAATCCTCAATCAATCAATGAAATCTAATGGGAGCTCGGCTCCCTCATCCATCATATATGTTCATCCCATACGACCATACATACATAATATTAAGTTTACAACCTCAATTAATAATCTTTTACAGCCCCAAATCAATAAAATATTTCTAGCACATGCGGAGTTCTAGAGTTTAAATCAATAACATAACATAAATATAAATACAGCGATTAGTAGACCTACGAGGAAGAAAGCAGGTAAGTCATAAAAAAAAAAAAAAAACCCTCCTGTAGCCTAAAAAAAAAATGATAAACAGGAGTGAGGGTTTGACTCATAGAGTAAGATATTAATTTTACATACAATTTTTATAACTATCTAAATCTAGTACATCCCTAAGAATAAAATACAATATCTTCACACAATTCAAACAAGTCGAGTCATAATCACACCAAAGGAAATCTAAAGCATTCATAAACTTATGTGTCAAATCCATACTCAAACATATATATATATATATGGGAGTTGATCCCCTATACAGCTCCCTTAGTTCCAACCTCTGCCAGTAAGATCAACTCAAAGATGAACTTTCTCTTAATATCCAAATGCGGGGGCCAACAAGATCAACTCTAGCTGTGCCTACCCCGACTTATCCATAATAAGGATTGGGTCCTAACGAGTCAAGCTCCAGTCGCGTCTACCTCTCCTACCTATATCCATATACACACCACATGCACACCAACTCACACACGTGGCTCCAGATCGCCATAAAGCAACAACCACAGCAATGTCATCAAATACAAATGCAATACAAGGAATGCTTAGCCAATAACTATATACATATATCTATAAGTGATGCATTAATATGCCTTGAATAAATAATATTATTGAAATTATAAGTAAAATTAATATCTACTCACAGTATTTTACAAGTCACTGTGGTAGCTATGCGGAGAAGGAAGGTTGGCCCAACTCATTTAAATAATTACATTACAAACTGATCAATGTTTACTTAAAACAAAACTTTGAAAGAGTTAAAGATAGCCTAGATTTTGCCGAAAATTCAAAAGAGTTTCCCCTGTACCTAGAACCTACCCAACCTGCAAAAGGGCTCAAATAACACTTCTAAATCATACACCTCAATCCATTTCCCATCAATATCACATGGCCCCTCCTAGGCCCTCCAAAATAGGCAATACTTACAAAATTGAAAAATTACATTTTTATCCCTAAAACTAACATTTCATAAAAGTCATTCACATGAGCTCTAAATTTCTAAAATTTTGCCTTGCAGCCCTTAATAATATTATAAAACTAATGCAAAATGAATTATAATTTTCTAGCTACCCACGAATATTTTACGGATTTTTATTTTAAATTCGGCACTAGATAAATAAAGAAGTATAAGGTTCTAGTTTACCTACACCAATTCCAATGCTTGGAATGCATCTGGGGCATCTACAAATGGTAGGGAGGACCACAATTCCAATCCGACTCTGAAATAGCTCCGGCAACCTGTCTGTCTGACCTTAAATTGTAGATCCGGGCGCTGGTTGAATTTCCACGAAACGAAGGTACATACGCGAAGCCCATACTACCAAGGGTTAGAATATAATGTTTACAAAAATAAATAAGCTCGTTTAAAGCCTGAAAAAACACTGCAAAGTCCGTGGGATCCATCAAATTTTTGGAGTAGGAAAATTTTGAAATTTATATTGCCGCAAAGCTCTCGTCGAGTGGAGCACGCCAGTATTCTCAGAATTTTCTTTAGGTTCCCAGTTTGGGAGAAATTTAGCTAAAAGTCAAAATAGGTTAAAACTTTCTGGGCTAAAATTGGACAATTCGTTCAATGAAAATTTGTAATCTTGGTGTCTATAGAAAGCTCTCGAGAAGTAGAAGGTGTTTGGGATAAGACCTGTTCCGATTTTGGCCTTGGAAGTTGAAGCATAGCGTGGTGAAGGGGGGAGGATTTTGGCTAGTTTTCTGGCAATCTGGAGGGCGGCCAGCAGCGGGGAAGGGGGTTCGAAGGTCGCCTACAGGCTGGGGAGGGGAGGGAAGGAGAGGCAGTGGCCGGCAAGAAGGAGGCAGGAGGAGAGAGAAAAGGAAGAGAGAGGAGGGTGCCAGAGAAGAAGGAAAAAAAAGAAGAGGAACCGGTTCGATTCGATCCTGTTCGATTCAAGATATCCAAAATTAAATTTTTCTACTCTACCTTGAGACAAAAAATGAGGCCCGAAAATTCTAAAAATATTACAAAAGATTCAGAAAAATTCATAGAGTCTAAATATATTTTTAAATTTGCCACGTGGTCTTCAAGTTAATTTCTAAAAATTAATGAAATTTATTATTTTAAGAAAATCAAACCCAATTTTAAAATTTAGAAAATTTCAAATAAATTTTCATAATATTTAATATAATAAAATATTAATATTTACATATGAAATAATTATTTAAAAATTAGGGGTATTACATATATCATTTTAGAATAAATTTTTATTTGTCTTCAATTTATTTTTGTCTCCTCTTTAGGAGATTTTTTTCTCTTTTTTGTCATGAAGTTGTTAGGTGTTTTGTTATTTAGATAGTAGTGCAATGATAGGAAGTACAAGTTTTCTTTTCATAAGTAGATCAAAGTACACATTAGATTTATAGAAAGACTATGGAGTCGAATAATGGCGGATTATCACCTAGTAAAACATACTTCCCGCTGAATAGGCAAATCAAATGATCAATTAACATAATCAAATCTTTAAAATTAAGATAATTATTATTATATTTTATATAAATAATTTATTATAAATTTTTTATATAAAATTATAGTAATATGAAATTTTATACTTAAATTTATATTCAATCTCAATTTAATAAATGTTTTCTTTTTTATTTTTTAAAAAATAACATAATATTATCCTATAACATACGGAGATAATTTTATTATTTTCTCTCTTTAAAATTCTTGTAGCGTGTGTAGATACATATTTCTGTCCACATGTCAACTAACATTTATAATTTTATTTATTCTCACTTGCAAATGTTTTTTAAAATAAAATAAATATAGAAACCTAAGAAAATCCATTAGTGGGCATTAATGAACACCAAACAAAACCTTGTTCCCTATCAAACTAAGTCCAAATATAGAAAGGAGGCCAATATATAGTTTCAAATACCAAGCCCATATCCATTTATTCATTATATTTTTGATAAAAACATGACTTTAATGTGAGTCCCTTTCTCTTGGCAAGCCTTTTTATTGTTAGTGTAGTATTCCTCTAGGCCTACGAGTCTACAAATCTATCATGGTAAGTGAGTAAAGACTCTAGAAGTGTTCTATTTAAACCAAAAGCCTGAGTTTATATTTTACTTAAATGTCTGTTTAATATTGAGATTGAAATGTCAAAATTATTTTTTTTAAAATATTATTTTAGATATTAATAAAAAAATAATTTTATTACTTTAATATGTTATAATAAAAAATTATCAAATTTAATAAATTATTTTTACCCTTAAATTAAGGAAAAAAACTTATAAAATGCAGAAATATATTTATAAATTTTTCATATTTTTCTTCCCCATTTTACTAGAAAATAAAAGTAAATAAAAAAAATTATTTTCCTATTGAATTTTCTTTTCTTTATTTTTTCTTAATAAAAGAGTGTTAAAATGTTTTACCCATAACATTATTAATTTTCTAATAATAAAAATAAAATAAAAATGACCTTTTTTTTATAAATAATTCTCTCTCCTTCCTTCTGTCACTGAAAAAGTTTTCCAAACATGGTGCAAAGGTGATTGAGAATGAGCGCAGTTTAGCTTCGACAACGTACAAGCACGGGTTTCACAGTTTATACGGCAATCAATCACATCAATGATTTCACATGTCAATCAGTCACGTTAAATCACAAGTTCGGTTGAAATGAAAAAAATATTTAATTAATTTAATTTTTTAGTATTTCAATTTAATCAATCTAATTCAATTTTAAAACGACCTGACCCCGTCAATAAATACTTATATAAGTAATATGGAGTTGATTATGGGGTTATGTCAATTTTATTTATAAAATTAAAAATTTAAATTTTAAGTTATTTTTATTGATAAAATATTATTTAAATATGCCTCATGATTTCACATAATTAAATAAAATAAAAATTAAATCAAATCAATAAAATAATATCAATTTAATAAATTTTATTAATTTGATATAATTTTTAATTTCATTTGAAATTATATTTTAATTGAGTTCGAAACCATCATAAACTGTGGGCACTTTTATTGAGCATTATATATCTTCTACATAGTTTCATTTAATCTTAAATATATTTAAACGTTTTAATATATGTAGATATTAATAATTTTAATTTATATATATTTTTTTAAATTTTAATATATAAAAATAATATAATATCTTAAATTTTTTATTAATTATTTAATATCTTTTTTTATTACTTTTTATCTCTTAAATTTTTCAATAAAAATTTTATAATAGAAATAATCAAAATCTGTTTATACTATAAATATATATAATAAATATAAATATATAAATATATGTACTTATCATAATATTAAAAGGATAATTATTAAGTAATTTATAATTTATATATAATAAAAAGTGTCACGTAATAATACCATAAAAAAAATATCACACGGCAATATAATAAAAAAATATTATGCGTTAGCCTTAAAAAATTCCCCCTTATATATATATATATATATATATATATATATATATATATTAAGATACTAACTTACTGATCGAATATAGTTGCTCTAGGAAGTCAAGAAATTTATTTATTTTTTTGTTCTAATATGCAAAAGATAGAATGGAAAATATTATATACCAATCTCTTTAATTTAGGTAAAACGTTTATTTAAACTTTTAAGTTATATCAAATAGTTATATAAATTTTTAAAGTGTTTTTACATTTAATTAAATCTTTCAACTTTTTTAAAAAATTAAATAAATTTTTTAATTTTTAAAAATAGATCAAATAAGTCATGCGAGATAAATAAGCTTTTAACTTTTAAAAATAGATAAAAAAAAATATTAAATTATAATTTGCCTCTATCATAAATCATGCTAAAAACATGCACGAATATTTTCTAATACACTGGATTCTCAGCAACAATTTTGCGTATGTGATTTACAAAATTCTGGTAGGTATCTGTCATATCTTGGAGCAGATGAATAAGTTGTTCTTTATCGAATGATTTAAGAAGCTTTTCTATGTGTCCTCATGCACTAGAAGATCTTTATGCATGACTTTAGCTAGATTTATATTAAAGATAAATTATAATTTAATTTTTTTTATCTATTTTTAAAAGATAAAGAGTTTATTTGTTCAAAATTATTAAAAAAACTTATTTAATTTATTTTTAAAATTTAAAAAATTTATTTAATTTTTTTAAAACTTGAAGAATTTATTTAAATTCTAAAATATATTCAAATTCTAAAATATTTTAAAAATTTATATTACCAATAACATATAAATGCGGAAAGTTTGCCCTTAAATGCGGAAAGTTTGCCCTTTAATTTATTATTTAGTTATGATATGAATTTTTTTTTTGTTTTATCTTCCATATAGATGAAGGTAGGACAATTCTAGTTTTTCAATCATGCTTTTGGAGCAATTATTTTTATATATTATTTTTCCAACAACAAAATACTTGTTTAATTGTCCCAAGATGGAAATAATTAGGACGTTAGGCAATTTCAAACTTCAATTATTTTATTAATGTTGTCTAATTCAAATAAGAGTTATAATTTTCTTACTATTGGATCCACGTTCCCCATTCTTAGTCTAGAGAGCAGAAAAATCAACTTTAGTTAATTGATTGCCTCCTTCTCTCAACATTGGATGCTATTAAAAATAAAAAAAAGAAACATTGGACCCTTCTAGGCCAAGAATTAAATCAAGTTACCATTTCACTCCATTTGAAAATGGTTCGTATGATAGAATTTAATTTAATATAAATGATTTTGAAAAAAAAAATGTTTGAAATATTTTTAAAATAATAGAATTCATTTAATTACATTATTTGGAACAATTAATAAGTGAGATAAATGTATTTATTTTTTTATATTCTGTTTTTATTTAAAAGAAATAAATATAATTTATACTTTATTTATTTCACAAAAAATAACTTGCATATTAAAAATATTTTTCATAAAAAATATTTTTTTTTATAAAAATATTTTGTATTATTTAAGTATAAGATTAAACTAATGATTGTAATGTTAAACAGAAAGTTATTTTCCTTAAAAATAATTTACTTTTCATTTTAATTAGAAAAATATTTTTCGTTTGCTTATTTTTCTGAATGCTCCAAATGCTAAAAAATGTGAAAAATATTTTTCAAGAAAATATTTTTTAAAATATTTTTTGTGAAATAAATTAAACTTTAAGTAGGTAATAAAAGAGTGGCTAGTTATTCTTTTTCTACCTTTAAATTATAGAGAGTAGCCTAATTAATCTAAATAAAAAACTTCATTATTAAATTAATTGAATTCTTATAAAATTATGTTACTTTTCACATGAATTCATTTGTTTAAATAATTTTTTTAATTAAAAAAATTGAATTCTAACAATTTTAATTAAATAAATTGATTTGTATTAAAGCATGACAATTGATAAAGAAAAACTTAATAGAATTGATTTTTTTTTTAATTTTTGAAATTTTCAAATACACTTGATTATTATTTATTTTATTTATTTTTATTTTCATTTTTAGTGTTAGTATTAGGCCTTCCAAAAAGTCACCATTCAAGTTAATTGCCACTAATAGCAAAGGTCAATAATAGATAACTTGATTATACTTTGTCAAAAAAAAAAAAAAAACTTAATTATACATAAACGTAAACTATAAACCAAAATAATTTATTTAAATATTTATTATATTTAAGAATAATAAGCTTTTATGCAATTGTACATTATGTTACATTTCACTTGAGTCTGAAATATTAAGATTTAGAAGATAAAAGCTGGCTTAATATTTCAAAAAAACAAAAACAACCCCATGAATTAACATTGATTATAATTTATAATAAAATCAGTAAATATTTACAATTAATCATAATTATAATGGAGGCTTATCATTGATAATCTTTTTAAACACTTTGCTTAATGCTTCTGTTTAATTACATATATATATATATATATATATATATATATATATATATATATATATATATATATTATTAAATAAAAAACTCAAATTTAGGACTACTAGTATTTTTAAATTAAAAAAAAATACTAGTTGCAATAATCAACTGAAGAAGGCATATCACCCACTACAATAGGACTACATTCGGAGGATCCTCACTATTTACAGCACCCTTAGCTAGGCCAGACCACCGATTTAGTCTGAATCAATTTCGATTTAGAAGGAAGTGAACTGGAATCGGATTGTTAGAGACAATTCTAGCAAGGTTAGATCCTTAGGTGGTTTTAGTCCGGTTCAAGAGCAATTCCAATTCCAGTTTACAATTGTTTTGGTTTCTTGTAACGATTTCAATAGAGGCATAATTCAGTCTAGTTTCCAATCGAACCAAGAAAATAATCTTTCAAAATTTTGAGAATTAAATAATTTTAGCCATAATTTGGCAAAAATATAAGAAGAAACATTTATCAAACAATATTTTCATTAAGGATTGTGCATTGTTAAATAATGATTAATAAAAAACATAAAAACAAAGAAAAAAAAATCTAAAAGTAAAAAATAACAATGAATTTTATTCATTCTAAAATTTACTACATTGTTTGATATATTGATTGAACATAAATAAAATATATATTACAATAAAAATTAAAAGTAAAATAAATACAATTAATTTTAAAACATAAGGAGAAAATAATTAATTTTAAAAAAAAATATGCTTAAAATTATAATACAAATTGCCTTTATATTTCTTTAGTCGTAAAAATGTGTTGATTTGCAATGTTGTCATTAGTGCTATCAATTTTAGTTTCTTATTGACGATGTTCGGCTTTTGCCCAATCTCCTAAACAAGCCTATGCTCTTAATGATTTGGAATTTATACTAGATTGGTGTTGACCTAGTATTCGGACCTCAACACTAAATACTTGCTCAACTACAACTGCTGAAATCGAAGTTGCTATAATGATTCCTTGGCCATCTTAGCTAAAGTTGAAAATTTTGATTTATAAGGTCTTCATAGTGAAGTATAAGAAAAGATAGAGTCATTGCTTTGATATAGTTTGCATGCTAGAATTGAAATTAGTATTGAAATCAGAATCGAATAAATAGGAAATGAAATGATAAATTTTTATTTATATTTAAATTACTGTTGAATTGAAATTAGATTCTTTTTAAGATATTTAATTTGCATATGTGAAATGCAACATAAGAATCAATTTTATTTTATATTCAATGAAAATCAACATAAAATTATTTTTTTTATATCTTTATATTTTTACTTTTTAATTTTAATTATTATAAGAGAATATAAAAATAATATTTTCTATATTGAATTAATTATAATTATAAATTTTCTATTTTATTTAATTATAAGTAAAAATAAAAATAATATATTTTATCCTTTTACTTTAAATAATTAAAGTTAATTATATTCAAAATTTTTATTTTAATCGATTATATGAAAATATAAAAATTATATTTTTACTATGTTTCATTCTAGTTAAGTATAATTAATTATAATTATAATATTTAATTTTAATTATTTATAAGAAAAATATAAAAATAATAGTTAATAAATACATATCAATTTCAGATATTACTAGGCTATTCTTTTTACCAGCTTACTACTACTTGAACCATGTAAAATTTTATTAAGGATTGAGGTTTAAAATGTTTTTTAGATGTTAATAAAAAGTAATTTAAGAAACTTTTAAAGTAATTATAATTAAAATATATTAAATTTTTAATTTAAAAATAATTTTAATTATTTTTTATTAACATATTTAAAATAACATTTTTTTTTAATTTTGTTTTAAATAACAATGCAAGATAAAAGCAATGATTTTTATTCTTTAAAGAATCAATAATCCCATTAATTGCACTAATTGTCCCTCAATTTATATATTTATTTTATTCACTTAATTTCAATTTATTAAAATAAAATTTCTCAATTTTAATTTTATTTCATAACAATAGTAATTTTTTTAGTTAAAAAAATTAAAATTACCATTTTGCCTTCTTTTTCTTTCTTTTTCTTTTTTTGTCTTTATAATTAAATTAATTAATAATTATTATAAATAAAATTGTTTTATTTTAACTAAATTTATTAATGAAATTATTAATAAAAATTTAATTTGTAACAACCCAAAAAAATAATATAATAATAATAATAAGAATGATAAATTTTAAATTTTAAAATAATAGTATATCAGTGCATGTTATTTTATCAATATTTTAGTTTTAATGTAAAAAATAAATAATAATTTATAAATTTATTTTGATTATATATTAATTTACTGTTAATTAACAAAAATTAACTTGAAAATCTATTGTTACAGATTAAATGGACTTTTTTTAATTTATTTTAATAAATTAAAATTAAATAATAATCCCATGATCGATGCAATTTGCCCCACCAACCAACTAAACAATTAATGGTCCAGCTTTGGCAAATGCATGGGAAGGTTTTCTCCATCTCATGACCATGCCTGTAGCCTGTAGGCCAAAAATATTCAGAATGGAAATTTGTTTTCTTTTCACAATTAATGATCTGCCTCTTTTGGCAAAATGCACGTGAAGCTTTCCACCATCTCATAACCATGACTATAGGTCAAAAAAATTCAGAAAGGAAATTTTTTTTGCATAATTAATGATCCTCCATTTTGGTAAAATGTATGGGAAGTTTTCTCCATTTTATAATCATAACCATTGGCTAAAAATATTCGCAATTAATAATGGTAGAATATATCTTTTCACCCATATAAACGTTGTGTTTTAATCTATTATATCCTTAAATTTTTGGAAAAATTTATTACACTCTTAAATTTGTAAATTTCATAATAATTATGGATTTATTTTACATTACTATTAGTTAAAACTATTGTTGATAAAAATATTTTTTAAATATATTATATAGTATTAAAATTGATTAAAAATTAAATTTTTGTTTTTTAACGTAAGAATATTAAAATAATTTTTTAAATTATTTTGTTAAAATGTAAAATGATATTTTAAAAAAAATATTTTTTTTTTTAATCTTAAAACTAAATGACGAAGGGGCACAAGAACAAATTAGCTTTGTTCGCAATGCGCACCACTAATACACACGAGGACATATTTAGGGGTGTAAATGAGTTAAGCTGCTCACTAATCACTCAAAGTTCAGTTCGATAAAAGCTCGGCTTGGTTCATAAATGAGTCAAATCT
The DNA here is from genome assembly GCF_030052815.1 of Hevea brasiliensis. Lineage (NCBI taxonomy): Eukaryota > Viridiplantae > Streptophyta > Magnoliopsida > Malpighiales > Euphorbiaceae > Hevea > Hevea brasiliensis. The sequence goes on along the minus strand of NC_079496.1, from coordinate 109,224,002 downwards.
AAATTTAAATTTTTAGCTCATTTAATAAATGAGCCGAACTCAACCTCAGCAATATTTAACTCAAATTTGAGTTCACACTCGTCTTGATAATAGGCTCGTGATCTAGCTCGTTAAACAGATTTGTAAACTAACTTGTTAATTAAACTCGTTAATAAGTTTATAAACAAGCTTGTTTTTAGGCTCGTTTATAAACTGTGAACTGACTTGTTTACAAAACTATTTATAATAGTAATTGTATTTTGTTTATTTAACAAATATATTTATTTTATGTATGATTGTTTTAAATATAATATAATATATTAGTATTTAAAATTATAATATAACTAATATATAAAATATAGTTATTTGTAATTTTTTTAAGTAAAGTTAATTTGTATGTGAAAAATAAAATTACAATATTAAATATATGCTTTGAATATAAAATAATATATTATTATATATTAAATTATTAATAATATATTTATGATATAATTAAAATAAAAATTACATTTATAAAATATAGTTATTTGCAATTTAAATATAATTTTTATGAAAAATAAAATTAATTCTTATATAATATTATATATTAAATGCACAAAAATTATTTTGAACTATTTTATTCATATTAAATAATTAAATAAATAAAAACTTAACTACGTAGTTTTCACGGTGGCTGTATGATTTAAAATATGAACTCAACTCTCTTTCACCCTTTTTTTCTGCCCATTTTTAAATTTTAAACTTTTAAAATATTAAACTTAAAGTTTAATAATAATTTATCTAATAATTATTATTATTTTCTATCTCTTTTTTGTGCAATCTCCCTTCTATTTTTTTCTATTAACACTAACTATTATTATTACTCTATATATTATCTCTCTCCCAATATCTCTCTCTTTATCTCTCTTATTATTATTTACTCTCTCTCTTTCTTTGTGCAGTCTTCCCTCTATTTTTTTTCTATTAGTACTAACTAATCTATCAATATATTATTATTACTATATGTATTTTCCTTTTTTTAGTCTCTATCTCTATAAACTCTCTTTCCCTCTCTATGAACCATAAACCTTGGAAAGGTTAAGGTCCAAATTTAACACTATGTTATCTCACTCTATATATACTTTTAATCATCGATAGGTATTTTCTTGATTATTATCTTACTTAATCTTGTCTACTTATTTTATAAAAATTAAATTATTTATATCTTAAATAGAGTACTAGTGAAAGATATGAAGCACCAAATATAATTTGATAAATTAAATAATCTAATATATTTAATCCTCTATTAGACTTATTCTAATAAATTAAATATAAAAATAGTAAAAATATTCATATTATAATATATTTAAATAAAAATTAATAAATTAATTTTTTTAACAGTATAAATTAACTAATAATATTTAAGTAATATATTTTGTTAAACTAAGATTAGAAAAAATAAAATAATAAATTTAATCATAATTACATAAAATTAACACCATTATTATAAAATTACGTTGTTTTGATTCAAACTACATAAGTTTTGAATTAAAAGAATAAAGTACCCTAAATTCTAATAAGAAATAAAACATTGCCAAGGACAACTCTCTCTCTCTCATTTTAACTTTCAGTAGCCTTAAACTCTTCCCTTATTTTCACTTTCATAGTCACCACACGCAAAATCTTCATCTTCTCCATTAGTCGCTGCTCCTTCCTTTTTTTGAAAATTCTCTCATGTCGATTGGCTTTCTTTCTCCGACGCTACCGTAGTTCTTCAACTGGTAAAATTTTTCCTTTTTATGTGTGATCTGCTTTTGCTTGCTCGATTTGTTGAGAATCTGTTGACAGTTTGTTTCTAGCCTCTGAGAAATTATTTTCCTACTTGTTATGTAAGAAGGAATTAATATTGATTTGCACATGGAGAAGAGGTTGTGAAACTAGTGGTTTTTTTGTGGTTGAAGTGAAATGAATTTTTGAAAATATTAGTAACGAGCGATGATAATATTGAAAAAACACATAAAATTGAGTGACTATATGTAAAAATTTAACCTAGATTAATCTGAAAACCTGTAGTCACAGTGATTTTAATGATACTTAAATTAAGTTGAATGAGTTTTAAGAAAAGAAAAAAATCAAAGTTAAGTGATTTTTATGAAATAACTCATAAAATTAAGTAAGCTTGATTGATAATTACCCTCAATTTGAGAAGGATAAGAAGAAAATTTTGAGGATTTTGAAAAGGAGAAGAGGGAAGCGCGCGACTAGGATTTTGTAAGGAAGAGAGATTTTTTTTTTTTTGTTCACCTTCTTTCATAGAGTCATTGAAGCATCATCCGCTTGCCATTGAAGCGCAACAACCAAAATAGTAGCATTCAATCGTCAATAATTACCTTCCTATTTGTTATGAAAATGAACCCATAAATCACATAGCACAAAAGTTAATGTTGTTCGAAAAAAACTTACCTAAAAAAAATAAAATCATTATAAAAAAAAATAATCGCGTACAATCACTAATCATTTTTCTAAAACGAAATTAGGGATAGCAATAAATAGAGTATCCACTAAAATCATTATGCACAAATTTAAACTCGATTATTATTCTAAATACCTAAATATATCCCGAGCCCAATTAAAATTTATTATAAATTATCTAAACATGTCCTCAACCTAATTATTATTACTCAAATAATTACCCCTAATTTGAGAAGGGATAAGAAGAAAATTTTGAGGATTTTGAAAAGGAGAAGAGGGAGGAAGAGTGTTTTTGTTTTTCACCTTCTTCTTTGCCATTTTCATAAAGTCATTGAAGCATCATCCACTTGCCATTGAAGCCCAACAACCAAAATATCATTTTCTCCGCTGCATTTACACTTCATATCCTAGCAGCTAAAAGGCTTGCAATTACATTTTCTTCACAAAAATCTAAAAGTAGCATTCAATCATCAATAATTACCTTCCTATCTATTATGAAAATGAACCCATAAATCAAATGGCACAAAAGTTAATGTAATTCGATAAAAGCTTACTTCAAAAAATAAATTCATTATTAAAGAAAAAATAATTGCATACAATCATTAATTATTTTTCTCAAACACAATTAGGGATGACAATAGATAGAGTATTCTTAAAAAATACTATACACAAATTTGAACTCAATTATTATTCTCAATATCCAAACATGTCCCAAATCCAATTAAAATACATCATAAATTACCCAAACTCATCCTAAACCTAATCATTATTACATAAATAAATCTAGAACCCATTTAATTTTATTAATGATTTGCATAAAATATATTTTATTAATAATTTATATTTTAAAATTAATTAATTCAATTAAATGTTTAAATTCTATTTATTTAAAATATAATATGAAAATTTATAAATATTATTATAAAAATAAATATTTTATATTTAATATATTATTTAAATAAATGAGTTTACGCAATGAGTTTCCAACATATAAAATCCGAATCCGACATGAATAGTATTTCACAAATCTAATTATATACTACTATGACCCTTCCTAATAGGGTTCGGTTGGATGGATGCTCAAAAATACTCAACAAGTTGCTATCCTTAAACTCAATCACTCACAAATCACTTAACTAATACTATCACAATTATGCTACTCAAATAAATGGTCATAAATCTACTTCTCTAATTTTAGCCATGGCTCACAAGTTCACTTATTTTTAGTGGTGCCAGATGAGTTCTCTTTTGGATCAAATCCTTCACCAATTTGATGTACATTAAATTAATAGCTTTTTCTTATATATTGATACATATAAAAATATTTGATTAACAGATTGATGACAGATGGACGTCAACAAGTTAAGGTACTTTACATAAAGGGAAATAATACTCGTGTATACGAAGGACAAACCATATGATCGCTCGAAGAGGTTGCCTGACCTGACCGGTATGGTAAGCTGGTGGGACCTCCTTGACGAAGCCCCAAGCAGTCTTGGAGCATCACCATATGGACTAACTCTTGGGAGGACACACCCACATTCATATATGAAGAGCCATTTATTAATAAGGAGGCAAGCACATTAATTAACCGAATAACAATAGTACATTGCCTACAATACTAACATCATAATCACTATAGCAAGAGCAATCGGCACCTGCCATTAGAGACAAACCCTATACAATACGCCACTGAGGCTGAAAGCTACTACTGAGTTAGACTTAATTGAATTAAAATTAAGTTATATAAGGTTTATTTGATCTAATTTTAAAGTTGAAGGACTTATTTAGACTCGAAAAAAGTTTAAGAGTTTATTTAACTTTTGGCTAATAGTTTAAGGGCCAAAAACTAGCTCTTTCAGTTGTAAATAATTAATGGCAAGAATGTTCAATTTAGTCCTTATTTCAATTTGGCCCATTTTTAATTTTTTAATCCAAATTAAATCAAAAATTTTAATTTAAATTAAGTTTAACCTAAAAAGTAAAATTTATAAGGTAAATTTCTTGATTTCAATAAAAAATTAAGAAATTCAATTTTTTTGATATTTTTGAGTTAAATTTTTTAATTTTTAGATTTAAACTCAAAATTAAGAAGTTTAATTTTTTGATTTTAAATTAAACTTAAACTGAAACTTATAGATTAATTTAGACAAAAAAAAAAAACTAAATTGAACTTTCCTACTAAGGGTGAAATTGAACTTTAAACCATGCATTAACTTATAATTATGTTATAGTTGTTAAAATTTTGTCATACCCAAATTACGAGCCGGACTGACACTAAGACTTGAGTCAGTATAAGACACCTAAAGTTTATAGTAAGCCTAACTATTTTCTAGCCCAACCTTAAAGCTCATATCCAAAGTCCATTTTCAAGAAATCAACCGGACAAACTCTGGTCATAAACTGAACTGCCCAACGGGGAGTTTTTAGCTCACGCAACCAGTGATCATAATATATATATAGGGAGCTCATCACACCCTAACAATCCTCAGTCAATCAATTTAATCAAATAGGAGCTCAGCTCTCTCATCCAAAATATATATATTCATCCCATTCAAACATACATGTATAATATTAAGTTTACAATTTCAAAATAATAATCTTTTACAATCCCAAACCAAATAAAATACTCCTAGTACATGCGAAGTTTTAGATTTCAAAATAATAACATAAATCATAGATATTGTAACTCTAGACCTGCGAGGAAGAAAGCAGGTTAATCATAAGGAAAAAGTCCTCCTGTAACCTAGAAAAATGGGTGAACAAGAGTGAGCATTCCACTCATAGAATATGATATTGATTTTAGTTATAATTTCTATAACTATCGAGCACTAATGTATCCCTAAGGAATGAAATGCAATACAGATCAGCATATTCAACCAAATTCAAACAATATTCGCACGAATAATAATTTGAAGCATTCACATACCCGTATGTCACATCAATATATATAATATGGGAGTTGATCTCCTATACAGCTCTCTTAATATAATGCTTGTCAGCGAGATCAACTCGAGCTAAACTTTCTCTTAATAATCCAAATGTGTGGGTTAGCATAATTAACTCAAAGCTGTACTCACCTCAACTTATCATAAAAAGGACTAGGCCCCAAGTGAGACTAGCTCAAGTCGATTTGCCCGTCCTACCCATATCCATTACACGCACACCACACGCACGCAGCTCCAAATTACCCTAACGCAACACCCACATCCATATAATCAAGTAATAATACAACACAAAGTGTGCCTATGATAGCTAAATACATATATTTATATGTGATGCATGGGCATGCTTTGAATATAAAATAATAATATTGAAATTATAATTAAAATCAATATCTACTCATAGTACTCTGAAAGTCACTTAAAAATTATATCACAAATTTATCAATATTTACTTAGAATAAAACTTTAAAGAGTCAAAGGATAGCCTAAATTTTGTCAAAAATCTGGCAGAGTTTTTCCTATATTTAGGACCTACCCAATTGGTAAAGTGATTCAAATAGCTCTTCTAAAGGTCATAATCTCACATCCACAACTCAACATCAACACATGACCCCTCGAGGGCCCTCCAAACCAAACAAGTCTCACATAGACCAATAACTCAATTATAAGGCTTAAAATGGACATTTTGCAAAAGTTATTCAAACTAGCTCTAAAAATTCTAAAATTTTGCCCTGCGGTCATTAACAATACTATAAGGCTATTTCAAAAGGAATTATAATTTTCTAAGCACCCATAAATATTTTACGGATTTTTATTCTACTCTGATACTAAGTAAATAAGAAAACTCAGGGTTTGAATTTACCTATGCCAATTCTGACACTTGGAATGCGTCCGTGGCATCTGAAAATGGTGGGGAGGACTGCGATTACGACCCGATTCCTAAATGGCTTCTGCAGCCTATCTACTCGGCCTGAAAATGCAGATCTAAGCACTGGTCAATTTTCTATGAAACAAAGATACCTACGCGTAGTCCACAACACTAGGAGTTAGAATTAAATATTTATGAAACTAAATAAGTTCATTTAAAGCTCGAAAAATCATTGCGAAGTCCATGAGACCCATCGAATTTTCGGTATCAAAAAATTTTGAAATTTATATTGCCGCGAAACTCTCATCGAGTAGAGCACACCAATACTCTCAGAATCTCCATGGATTCCCAGTTTAGGAGAAATTTAGTCCAAAAATTAAAATAGCCTAAAATTTTTCGGGCTAAAATTGGACAAAATACTCGATGAAAATTTGTGATCTTGGTGCCTGTGAAAAATTCTCGAGGTGTGGATGAGGTTTGGGACAAAACCTGATATGATTGGTGGCCAAATCGGTCGGATTTTGGCCGAAAAGACTAAAAGTCTTGTTGCTCGTGAAGGCTTCTTTGGGCACATTTTCCAATATCCTGGGGCAGTAGCCGACGAGGGGGAGTTGCGCAAGTGGTGCGCTGGCAAGTTGGGAAGGGTGGGGTGGTGGTTGGCCGGCGAGGGGAGGAGAGAGGAGAGAGAAAATGAGAGAGAAAGGGGACTGGTCGGGTGCTGCGTGAGGGAAGAGAGGAAGAAGAAAAAGAGGATCGGTCCAGTTCAATTTGGCCAATTCGATTCAGGATACCCAAAATTAAATTTATACTCTGCCCTGGGACCCAAAAAAAGGCCCGAAAATTTTGAAAAAATTTCAAAAAACTCAAAAAAAGTTTTGGAGTCCAAATATATTTTTAGTTTTGCCACGTGGTTTTTAAATTAATTTTTAAAAATCAACAAAGTTTATTGTTTTTGAAAAATCAAACCCGATATTAAAAATTCAAAAAATTTCAAATAAATTTCCAAAATATTTAATACAATAAAATATTAATATTTGCACATAAAATAATTATATTGAAAATTTGAGGTTTTACATTCTTTCCCCTTTATAGAAAATTCGTCCTCAAATTTTACACAAGGCAGAATAAAAATATAGAATCACATATTGAAGAAGTACAGGTACTTGCTGCGCATATCTCGCAATAACTCCTAAGTGTATTCTTTGACTGACTGGCTCCTCCATTAAACCTTAACCATAGGGATCTGCTTTAACGTTAGCTGCCTCATCTGATAGTCCACTATGGCTATAGGCTGCTCCTTAAAGGTCAGGTTCTCATTCAACTCTACTATATTTGGTTGCAGCACATGTGAAGGATCAGGAACATACTTCCTCAGCATGGAGATGTGGAATACTAGGTGAACATGAGAAAGGCTTGTTAGTAACTCCAATCGATAGGCAATTGCCCTAACTCTATCAATGACCTCAAAAGGTCCTATGTATCTAAGTGCCAGCTTGCTTTTCTTCCTGAACCTCGTGACTCCTTTCATTGGGGAGACTTTCAAGAACACATAGTCACCCACTGTGAACTCTAAATCCTTTTGTTGAAGATCTGCATAGCTCATTTATCTACTGAAGGCTGTCTTTAACCGCTCTTTGATAAAAGGGATCATCTCTGAAGTGTACTACACCAGGTCTACATCATGTACCTTTACCTCTTTAACTTTTGTCCAACATAGAGGGGACCTACACTTTCTGCCATATAGTGCCTAATAAGATGCCATCTCGATGTTGGAATGATAGTTGTTATTGTAGGCAAATTTCACTAAAAGCAGATGATCATCCCATTATCCTCCAAAGTCCAGAATACACATACGAAGTATATCTTCTAGTATTTGAATTGTCCTTTTAAACTACCCATCTGTCTGAGGGTGGAAGACTATACTAAAGTTTAATTGTGTGCTAAGTGCCTCCTATAGCTTCCCCTAGAATCGAGAAGTGAACAGGGGCCCTCTGTTGACATTATGGAAGCAGAAACTCCATGCAATCTAATTATTTCATGAATGTACACCCTTACATACTGGGCTACTGAATAAGTGGTCAGTACTGGTAAGAAGTGAATCGACTTGGTTAGACGATCCACTATCACCCAAATAAAATCATATCCCCGTGTGGTACGAGACAACCCAGTCACGAAGTCTATAGTAATCATTTCCCATTTCCACTCTGGAATGAGAATCTCCTGCAACTTCCTTGATGACCTCTGATGTTCAAACTTCACCATTTGACAAGTCAAGCACTTGGACACAAAATCTGCTATGTCTCTCTTCATGCCATTCCACCAGTACCTATCTTTCACATCATGGTACATCTTAGTGGAGCCTGTGTTAGCAGTATGCCCTAGAGCATATCATTTAGTATATATCTTGTACATGTTTTTATTAATAAAAGGCATTGCCACTTTTCCGTTTACATAATATATTTATGTGTAATAGAAAAGGTCCATTGATATTTTGTTAGAAATTCTATTCTTAAGTTATTAAGAATATGAGTGACAGTATTTCTAGTACAAAGTATCATAAATAGGTTCACAATCGAGGATACTTCATAATAAGGACATGACTTATCCAGAAAGATTGTATTCATGTTTGTTCCCGAGTTATTTATATGAGATATAAATAAGATGGAATGGTGAGTCTCATGCCATATAACAAACATGATAGGCACTTATACATGATAAGTAGGTCGAACTAATGACACTTATGATAAGCACATGGAGTTTACTCTTATTAATGCATTGTCATAAATCATATCAGTGCATATAATCTTTAGACTTAAGATAGCACAGTTATCTTGTATATAGGTAGTTTGAGTTTGATACTGCTTTCATACTTGTACTGTGTATGGCTATATGGGCATGTGTTGGCTCCTACTAGTTATATATGGAGGTTAGTGTTGATCAAGATGGAATCTGTTCCTCTAAGTAAATAGAGAAAAAATTCTATGTTCATTTAATTGTTCTTGATGTTTCAAGTTCCTGGCCAGGATAGATAGATTTATTCAGAAAAGAGTTTCTAATGAGAAAAATCTTTTTAATCAAGAACTGGAATTAAAAGAGAATATAATATTCATAGCAAATAGAGTTTGACATAAATCATGACTCCAGCTTGAGTTGGAATTTTGTAACAGAGAGATTCTAGTGCATGGTAACATATGATTATAGGTTCATTTAAGGTAAACCTTATTACTAATTGGGTGGCCATGGCATGCTATGCTAGGTGTTAACCATGGTTTATGAGGTGCATAAAATGATTTAGAGAAATCATTTATGGTAAAAAAGAGTTCTGATGATATTAAGAGTTGATATCATATCTCATTACCAATTAGTGATGAGCCTAGTAAGTCACACACATACACAAGTTATCACCTAATTAAATATGATTTAATTAATTAATTAAAGAGTTTAATTGATTAATTAAATAGGTTTGGTTTGTAATTAGATTGCAAAGTCCCTAGCATGACTTGAAACCAAATCTAGGTTATTAGATGTACAGTATAAGTTAAATTTATATTTAAAGTGTTTAAATATGAATTTAATTAATGAGAAATTAATTAATAAAGATTAATTAATTAATTTATATTTGATATAAATTGATTAGAAGAAGAGAAATAATTATTTTGGGTTAAGAACTCAAAATTAAGACACAGGGGCATTTTGGTCATTTCACAGGGTGACATGTGGCACCATGAGATGGTGACACATGGCACTACACATAAGCTTGCCAAATGTTTTTAATCATGTAAGATGATTAAAATTAAGATTAAATATAGGTTTGACACGTGGCACAATGTGATTGGGTCAATTAAACCTAGAACCAATCAGAGGGTGACATGTGGCAAGGGTTTAATGTGTTAACCTAGCTATATAGTGTTATTATGAAAAGAAAACAACACAACCAGCAGCTATTCTCTTTGGTGCCGCCACCCAAGAGGTTCCCCTTCTCTTCATCTTCTTCTCTCATCTATTCCAAGAGATTAGCAAACAATCTCTTGAATTAAAAATACTAGAAATCGTTTCTCGTGTCCTGTTTATATCTTTAATCTCTTAAAAGGAAAAACTTGATTTTATAATTAATAGAAAAAGTTTTAGAAGCTGTTCAAGGGCTGTCATAGGTGTTCTTGGTGTGGACAAGCTAGAGGGATAACATCTGGTATCCTGAAGACGCATCCGAAAGGCACAAATACACTGCAGTGCATCAAGAGGTTAGTGTATTTGTTCTTGATCTAATCTAGGGTTCTAAAATTAATCTAATTAATTTTAAAATCTTAAATGGCAAATACAGATCTAAAAACATATTAAAAGTGTTTTAATATGTTGTTTATCATTGAAATCAAATAGATAAAAATAAATCTTGCATGATGCATGTGACCCTAGGTGAAAATTTTTGAATTCAATGGTATAAACTTGTCTTTTTCATGCTTCCACTCCTTCAGCCTGGGTGGACATTATAGGGTGCATGGTGTGCCTCCCGTATAATCTAATGTCTGAGGTTGTCCACATCCGGCACACATATCCTGGAGCCATGAATAAGAGCACCATCTACACCAAATCCAAACTCACAGTCTTCTCCTTGCTATACCCTTTCCACAGGGTATCTGTGTTGAGAAACTCTAATTCTATCCTATAGATCTAGCCTCACTCTAAAATGTGCTAACAGTGCACCCTCATCAGATATATCCAGAATCAGAACCTGATCCATCAATTCATATATTTCCCACATCAGTGGCCTTCTTTCTGCTGATATATGTACCAAGGTGCCAGAAGATTTCTTGCTTAAGGCATCTGCCACTACATTCGCCTTAGCTGGGTGGTATTGGATGATACAATCATAGTCCTTCAAAAGTTCCATCCATCTCCTCTGCCTTAGATTTAAATCCCTCTGCTGGAAGATGTACTTTAAACTCTTGTGGTCGGTGTATATCTCTCACACCTCACTATATAGATAATGCCTCTAGACCTTTAATGCAAAGACCACAGCCGCCATCTCCAAATCATGGGTGGGGTAGTTCTGCTCGTGCCTCTTTAGTTGTCTTGAAGTATAAGCCACTACTTTATCATGCTGCATTAAAACACACCCTAACCCCACTCTGCAAGCATCACAGTATACCGTATATCCTTCTCCACTTACAGGCAATGTCAACATAGGGGCTGTGGTTAAGCATTCCTTAAGCTTTTGAAAGCTTTCGTCACACTCGTCTGACTAGAAGAACGGACATTCTTTCTAGTTGTTTTGGTTAGGGGAGCTATTATCCTGGAGAAATTCTGCACAAAGTGCCCATAGTAGCCTGCTTAGCCTAGAAAACTCTGCACCTTAGTGACCGTTGTAGCCCTAAGCCAGTTAGTCACAGCCTCAATTTTCTTAGGATCCACTTGGATGCCTTCACTAGAATGAGATGCTCTCTAGCCAAAATTCACATTTTGAAGATTTGGCATATAACTGGTGCTCTCTTAATGTTTGCAACACCATTCTTAGATGCCACACATGCTCTTCCTTAGTATGAGAATATACCAAAATATCATATATGAACACAATAATAAAACGGTCTACGAACGGCCTGAATACCCTGTTCATCAAGTCCATGAAGGCCGCTGGCACATTAGTGAGTCCAAAACACATCACCAGGAACTCATAATGACCATACCTAGTTTTGAACATTGTCTTTGGCACATCCTCACTTCTGATTCTTAGCTGGTGATAACTCGATCACGAGTTTATCTTTGAAAAGTACCTTGCTCTGTGTAGCTGATCAAATAGGTCATCAATCCGAGGAAGTGGATACTTGTTCTCAATTATCACATTGTTTAACTGCTTGTAGTCTATACACAATCTCAAAGATCCATCCTTTTCCTCAGAAACAAAACAGAAGCACCCCAAGGTGAAGTACTTGGTCGGATGAAACCCTTATCCAGAAGCTCTTGCAATTGCTCCTTTAGCTCCTTTAAATTTACTGGTGCCGTCCTATAGGGTGACATAGAGATGGCGTTTGTACTCGGCACAATATCTATGTAAAACTCTATTTCCCTCTCTTGTGGCAACCCTGGAAGCTCCTCAGAAAATACATCCATGAATTCTCTGACAACATAAACATCTTCCATATTTATACCTTCAGTAGATGTGTCCCTTACTAGTGCCAAATAACCCTGACATCCACGTCTCAACATGGATGGCTCTAATTACTGACATTAGATTGTATGGAGCTATGCTTCTGTCACCATCAAAACTAAACTCTTTTACTCTAGGTATATGAAAATACACCTTTTTGTTTCTACAATCTAGGATGGCATAATTAGTTGATGGCCAATCCATTCCCAAGATCACATCAAAATCTATCATTGGCAAAGGAACCAAGTCTACCAAAAGGATCTTTCCCTCTACTACCACTAGGTAATCCGAAAAAACTATATCTACATCTATGTTGTCACTAAGTGGAGTAGCTACAGACAAAGGACACTCTAGAGTTGTAGGATTCCTACCCAACCTCAGGAAAAAAATAGGGGAAACAAACGAGTGTGTAGCACCTAAATCTATCAAAACACGTGCCTCAAAGGAACAGACTGGAAGAATACCCGCCATAACTACATTTAAAGCCTGAGCATCTTGGTTGGTTAAGGTGAAAACCTGAGCTTAACCCCTACCTTGAGCTGTGGAACCCTAAAGTTGACTCTTGCCTCTAGATCTGCCTCCAAATCCATGTCCTCCCTATCCATAACCCTGTTGGCCACTGTGCTGACTGCTCACCATGCTGGATGTGCTAGGGTGCATTTGACGGGGCATATTACCAACAGAACCTTGTGACCCTATTAAGTGCTTACTAAACATGGGACATTCCCTGGCCAAGTGGCCTTGTTGGCCACATCTAAAACATCCCCCAAAGCTCATCAAGTAAGACCCTGAGTGTCCTCTGCCACATTGTGTGCATAACACCAAGGAAGACCTCGAACCAGAACCAGAACTGCTATAACCTGAACTCTGACCACTACTAGAGCCATAACCTGGCCTCAGTCCTTTGAATCTATGTTTAAGACCTGCTTTCTTATTGCAGATGACCTTTTCGCTATGGTGGCTCTAGCTGCCACCCATGGTGCTCATCTGTGGCATACTGAACGACCTTTTAGCCCTATTTTTCTTTGTTCTGTTCCTATCATCACCCATATAGCTAATTTCAATTTGTCGGGCCCTGTCCACTACTATATCAAAGGGTTGATCTGACAATATAGCTAAGTTTGCATACTTTCTGTCCAGCCCCTTTAGAAACTTCTTCACTTTCATGCTTTCTGTAGCTACTGCTGTAGGGGCATACCTACTCAACTTTAGGAATTCAGAAGCATAATCATCTACAGATCTATCATTCTGTCTTAAGGCCTCAAAGGCTCACTGCTTTTGATCTTGGAAGCTTTCTAATACAAATCAGTTTATGTACAATTCCACAAATTGTGTCTAGGATAACCCCTCAATGCGGGGAAGCACATAATCTGTCATCCACTGTCTAGGCACGGGCCCTATTACATGTTGCACACATTCTATTAATCTCCTGTCAGTTAACTGTAGCTCTATCCTTGTCTGTCTGCACGAGTCTAAAAATCAGTAAGTGTCACCTGTAGTGTTATAAGTACCCAGCACCAATTTCTTGAAATTTATAATCTGCTTATACGGTTTCACTATCTACACTGAGGGCTGCTGCTGTTGTGGAGGGTAGACCATATACTACACCATCATGTCAATGGTCCTTTGTAGACCAGCTAAGGTAGCTGCCATTGGGTCCATAGGACCCTGGGCCATAAAGGACAGTTCCTGTTATGATGGTTGTTGCTCTTCCACTTAAGCAGCTCTAGGTCTCCTGCCCCGTCTCCTTGGGGCAGGTGCCTCTTCTTGTGCTGGTACTTCATCCGACACTTCCCATTCTAGCACTGTGGTAGTTCTCCTACCTCTATGCATTTTCCTGAAATTCAGTAGTATTAGCCCATAAAAATCCAAAACAGTATACTAAGCATCTCTACAATTTATAATCACATAAAGCAGAAACTAGATGCAACGATGACAGTGCAAGGACGAATATGGATCCTATACTCCATATGTGACTTCTAATAAAACTCCCTTGTTACATTCCCAAATACAATCTTTTCCTAGAATTTGGAGCCTAAGCTCTGATACTAACTTTGTCACGACCCAAATTATGGGCTGGACTAGTACTAGGACTTGGATCAGCATAAGGCCTGCAAAGCCCATAGTAAGTCTAACTATTCTCTAACCTAACCTTAAAGCTCATATCCAAAAGAAATCAACCGGATAGAGTCCGGCAATAAACTGGACTACCTAATCCTCAGTCCTGACCTGTGATCACAATATATATATATAGGGGGGGCTCAGCTCACCCCCACAATCCTCAGTCAATCAATTTAATCAAATGGCAGCTCAGCTCCCTTATCCAAAATATATATATATATATATATATTCATCCCATTCAACCATACATGCATAATATTAAGTTTACAACTTCAAAATAATAATCTTTTACAGTTCCCAAACCAAATAAAACACTCCTAGTATATGCGGAGTTCTAGATTTCAAAAATAATAACATAAATTATAGATACTGTAACTCTAGACCTGCAAGTAAGAAAGCAGGTTAATCACAAGGAAAAAGTCCCCCTATAACCTGGAAAAATGGGTGAACAGGAGTGAGTGTTCCACTCAGAGAGTATATATTGATTTTAGTTGCAATTTCTATAACTATCTAGTACTAATGCATCCCTAAGGAATGAAATGCAATACAGATCAGCATATTCAACTAAATTCAGACAATATTCACACAAAGAATAATTTGGAGCACTCACACACTCGTATATCACATCAATATATATAATATGGGAGTTGATCCCCTATACAGCTCTCTTAATCCAATGCCTGCCTGCAAGATTAACTCGAGTCAGACTTTCTCTTAATAATCCAAATGCGGGGGTCAGCGAGATCAACTCAAAGCTATACTCACCCCGACTTATCAAAAAAAGGATCGAGCCCCAAGTGAGACTAGCCCAAGCCAATTTTCCCATCCTACCCATATCCATTACCAGTACACCACACGCACACTGACACATGCACACAGCTCTAAATTACCCTAAGGCGATACCCACATCTATATAATCAAGTAATAATGCAACACAAAGTGTGCCTATGATAGCTAAATACATATATTTATATGTGATGCATGGGCATGCTTTGAATATAAAATAATAATATTGAAATTATAATTAAAATCAATATTTACTCACAGTACTCTAAAAGTCACTGGGGAGGCTGGGCGGAGGAGGAAGGCTGACCCTGCTCGCCAAAAAATTATATCATAAATTTATCAATATTTACTTAGAACAAAACTTTAGAAAGTCAAAGGACAACCTAAGTTTGTCGAAAATCCGACAGCGTTCCCTCTATATCTAGGACCTATCCAACCAGCAAAGTGATTCAAATAACACTTCTAAAGGTCATAATCTCACATCCACAACTCAACATCAACTCATGGCCCTTCCTAGGCCCTCCAAACTAGGCAAGTTTCACACAGATCAACAACTCAATTATAAGGCTTAAAATGTATATTTTGCAAAAGTCATTCAAACTAGCTCTAAAAATTCTAAAATTTTGCCCCGCGGTCCTTAATAGTGCTATAAGGCTATTGCAAAAAGAATTATAATTTTCTAAGCACCCATGAACATTTTACGGATTTTTATTCTACTTCTGGTACTAAGTAAATAAGGAAACTTAAGGTTTGGGTTTACCTATGCTAATTCTGAAGCTTGGAACTCATCCAAGGCATTTGAAAATGGTGAGGAGGACTGCGATTTTGACCTGATTCCTAAATGGCTCCGGCAGCCTGTCTGCCCAGTCTGAAAATGTAGATTCGAGCAGCTGTCAAATTTTCGCTAAATGAAGATACCTACACATAGCCCAAAACACTAGGAGTTAGAATAAAATATTTATGAAATTAAATAAGCTCATTTAAAGCTTGAAAAATCATTGCAAAGTCTGTGGGATCCTCCAAATTTTTAGTGTCAAAAAATTTTGAAATTTGTATTGCCGCAAAGCTCTCGTCGAGTGGAGTATGCCGATACTCTCAGAATCTCCATGGGGTTTCCGATTTGAGAGAAATTTAGCCCAAAAGTCAATATAGGCTAAAACTTCCTGGGCTAAAATTAGGCAAACAGCTCGATGAAAATTTGTGATCTTGGTGCCTATGGAAAGCTCTTGAGGTATAGATGAGGTTTGGAATAAGACCTGATCCGATTGGTGGCCGGATCGGCCAGATTTTGGCAAGGAAGACCAAAAGTTGTGTTGCATGTGGAGGCTTCTTTGGGAGCATGTTCTGGCGTCTTGGGGTGGCGGCCGGCGAGGAGAAGGTGCCCAACTGGTGCGCCGACAAGCTGAGGAGGGTGAGGTGGCAATTGGCCAACGAGGGGAGGAGAGAGGAGAGAGAAAACAAGAGAGAAAGGGGACTGGTTGGGTGACGCGCGAGGAAGAGAGAAAGAAGAGAAAGAGGATCGGTCTGATTCGATTGGTCCGATCCAATCCGATTTGATCTAGCCAATTCGATTTAGGATACTAAAATTTGAATTTTTACTCTACCCTGGGACTCAAAACGAGACCCAAAAATTTCAAAAAAATTTCAAAAAACTCAAAAAAAATTTTTAGAGTCTAAATATATTTTTGATTTTACCACTTGGTTTTTAAATTAATTTTTAAAGATAGACAAAGTTTATTGTTTTGAAAATCAAACCTGATATTAAAAATTCAAAAAATTTCAAATAAATTTTCAAAATATTTAATATAAGAAAATATTAATATTTGCACATAAAATAATTATATTGAAAATTCAGGGTGTTACATTTGATCAGTATTTCTTTATTTATCAAAATTAAAAGGTAATATCACAGCTATAAAAGTGTTGAAAAAATAATAAATAATTTGGTTATTAAAAACTTGCACGTTGCTGGAGTAGGTGACCTATTATTGCTTATTCAATTCAAAAGCTACAGCAGAGGTTATTCCTCTCCGTCCCCATGGGGCAAGCAAACAAATTTCTCTAGAGTCCAAGATGGTGATGACAGTGAAACGTACCAAACTTGTGGAATATCAATTTAAATTTCCCTTCAACTTGCTGAGATTTTTCAATTGTTTTATTGACATTTCCATTTCTTGTCCTATACTAATTAACCTCTACATTGGAGTGATATTGCACACGTCCATTATTTTTATATTATTACTTATTTATTTCACTTGAAAATAAGTTATTGAATTTTCAAAGCCTTATTAATTAAGGTGCATTAATTGTATAGTAAGATGAGTATCAGATTAATTAAAATGAAGTTATGTCAAATTTATGATATCATTCAAATCCATATTTTTAAGAAACTTGATTTTTTAAATGCGTAGTTTTAGAAAATCTCTAATACAACATGCTAACAAGTATAGGCGCATTTTATATTATTTTTAAATATTTAATTAATAAATGGGATGACTAAAATTTAAATTAAATTTTGAACATTTTTAAGCCTTGTTCGATAATAACTTTTAATGTAGCATTTAGTGTTTTGACCTTAATTCAAATATTACTTCTCTTATTTATATTGTTTAATGTCATAATGTTTATATTAATATTTAGATGTTGAGTTAATGATTCATCAAATCCCTCCTAATTTTTAGAGGTTGAAAGAGCATTTTGACCAAAATCAACAAGACATTTCTACTTTAAATCACTATATAAACGTATAGCTAACCACTAACAAATAATATTTAATAGCTAATAGCTAGTAAAACAACTATTAAAAATAATTAACAGTTATTAAAATTGTTAACAATTATTAAAATAATTAATATTGCCAAATAGGGTCTTAGTCTAAAAGTGATATTATATCAAGAAATTACTTAACCCAAAAGTTTAAACTTGTAAGTGAGCATATCAAGAATAGTTTTATATCTCTAATATATGATACATTTTATGCAGATCTATTTTTAAAATACCTCAATTTGTTTAGTTTTTAAGTATATATATATCTCATTTTTTTTATGAAGACCTTAATAGATTAATATTTATTTAATTAGAGAATGTATCTAAACTTGTGTTATTTAATTATACTAAACAACGTGTGTTCCTCAACTTCATATCCATTTCTTTTATTATTTTTTTCGAGCATTTCTTGTTATTATTGTTCTTGATCAAATCATCCATTTTTGTTCAATATTATATTGAACAATCTAAAATGGATACTAACTCATCATAATTATAAAATAAATAAATAAATAAATAAAGAATAAAAAAAAACTTATAATTTACCATTTGATTACATATAGTTGCAAAAGTAGTTAATATATGAAAGAACTCACAAGAGAAAAATCAAGCCAAGAATTTCATGCCTTTGTCACATTTAAATTCTTAAGACACAAATGTATAGCTAGTTCACTTGCAGATCTAATTTGTATCAGTCTATCAGGCAACTTTGGCCATTTCTCGTTATTATTTTTTTTTAGAGATTGGGAGTATAAAGGGTCTCGAGAGAATTCTTTTTAATGGGTCTATTGAAAGAATACACTACACCACGTCCAATCCAAAATCTTAAGACAATGAATCTATGGGTCCTTCCCACTTATATATCTCTCACTTATCTCATTTTTTTTCGATATGGAAATTCTACACTTATATATTTCCAATATTTTTTTTATAGCATTTCTTATTATTATTATGTTGAACAAATTATCCACTTCTGTTCATATATAAAGCAAACGCTCCATCATTATATTCTTATAATTACTATAAAAAAATAAATTATTTCCTGCAATTGTTCTCTATATAACGAATAAATCTTAATAGTTGATTATTATTGAACCCATCATAATCGATCATTATAACAAAATCATCATATATATATATAGTGTAATTGTTACACATCTAAATTGTAACGCCCTCACTTTAGGTATTCCGTACATTCTACTGTTCCGATGACTAAGGTCTGTTCGGACAGCCAGGATGTCTGGAACTACACTTAAACTAGAGTGAGGAGATATAAATTGACTAAATAAAGACCAAGTAAAGCTAAGGAAAAATAAAAGAAGCGAAGTGCAGCTCGGTTAAAGGAGCCGAAGTCCTGGCGATGGGTAACCCTAATGGGTAGCGACTGTGAAAATAGTTGCCAACCCCAGACTCATGAGGAAACCCTCTAAGATAAATATTGAGACTTAATTAAAAAATTTATGAGGTTTAGATGACAATAAAAATGCCAAGAAAATATAAGAAAATTTATGTTGATCGGTAAAGACAGTTATAACTCGATGAATCCAACGAAGGGCATTTTGGTCATTTCACCCTCAGTGTTGAATTTTGACCTAAATGTCAATCAAAATGAAAGAGAATAAAACCTTAAAAATAAATTAAAATCATGAATTATGTAATGGAAAAGGGAAAAGAAAAGGAAAAAGAAAGAAATAAAAATATAAATGAATAATGACATAAGCATGATGTCAAAATGACATCATTAAAAATTATACCCAATAGAAATTAGACAACCATATATAAAGGAGACAAATTAAATTAAATGAATCAAAAATTGATCATCTTCTTCCTCCCAAAGCCCTTGGCCGAACCACCTTGTTGGAATGCTCCACCATTTTCAAGCTTCAAAGCTTGATTTCCCTCCCTTTTTCACTCCAAAACTCATACTTTCCTTCACTAAAAATTTATCATGCACCTTGAAGAAGCCTTTGGCAGCCAAGAAAGTGTAGAAATTGGAAGTTTTACAAGATCAAACTTGGCTCAAGTTGAGATTAGTGCACTATACAACCATCCTTTCTTCTTTAATCATTGTAAGCATGCTAAACTAGGTTAAAATTTCATGAAGTTAAAAGAAAACCATGAAGAAAAGGGAACCCTGATTTTGGCAGCCATGGGGTAAGTGACAAATTGATGATTTTAATTGTGTTAAACTTGTTAGTGATGGCATGTGATGAGTTTGCATGTGGTGGAAATCAATTTGCATGGAGTTTGCATAAGTTGTGAAAATTAAAGTTAGGGTTTTGACCTAAATTGGGGATTTTGTGTTGTGGCTTGAAATTGATGTTGTTGAGGTTAATTGTTGACTATTTGAAGTGCAATGAATGTGATTGAAGTTTGGGAGTCGGGTGGAATTAATATTGGGAGTGTTAAATTTATGTGCAGGATTCTAGACCTACGAGTCCATTATGGTTTTAAGGCTATAAGTAGAGCTATGTTTTTCCAATTGGTGTGAGGCCAATTGGAGATGAAATCTAGGACATAAAGCTACATTTTTCATGCAGAGACCCTGCCTAGAAACTAAACTTAACATGACCTAAAATTGGTTTGAATCCGAGTAACCATATGCTGGACCTGGAAAAATGATCATATGAACAGTAAATGTTCAAATGGCCATAACTTACTCTAGGAAGGCCAGAATGACCTGATTCTTGAACCATTGGAAAGGTTAAACATAGGAGCACATTTTTTATAGGGAACACAGAGCCTAATTTTGCCTCTAACCCAACCAAATTGTTAGAAAAATTTAGGTTAACAATTCTAACCAGAACCAAAACTAACCTGAATTTTTGGATTTTGACCTACCCGATCAGTTTTGGCAAAAATGCCATAACTTGGTCCAAAAAACTGCAAATGCAATGAAACCAAAACCAAAATCTCCATATACCTAAAACTACAATTTTTGTGTTTTGACCAAAACCCAGAACCTAATGGAACTTGGCCAAATTGTTAGAATAAATTAGCATCCCAAATCCTAAAATTGAACTAAATAACCACTTGACCCCAAAATAGTATTTAGATCATATCTCCCACTAGGAAACTCCAATTGGGAGGAGCCAAACTGTTATGGAAACATAAGAAATAGGACTCAAACTTTGATTTAGGAACTTTCTTCAAATTTTGAGTGTAAAACACCTAAAATGGGAATCAAAGACACTGACCTGAACCTGAAATCTGGAAGGCATAGGGTTCAGGAGTCCAGGTCAGTTAATTGGCTATAACTCACCCTATATAACCTAAGAAATTATAATTCTTGAACTTGAGTGATCCTAAGACATAGGGTAATAACTCATAAGAAGGACATTAGGCCTAAAAATGGATGTAGTATGTCCAAATGACTAGGCAAAGATTGACTCTAGAATCCACCTGATTCTGGAACCATAAAGGGTCATTGAACCAATTTTGGTAATTTGAACATAACTTGAGTTCTAAAACTCCAAATGACATGATTCAAAAAGAAAAACAAAGATAAGACATAGAGGAACAACTTCCATGAAGGAAGTGTGGCCAAACAGTGGCTACATCTTAACCAATTTACTAGGTGAAGTTAAGACACCAAATCTAGACCTTGAAAAAGGTTCATAAAATGACTTGTCATATGATATGGAATTAACTAAAATGATTTGCTAAACATAAAAGTGATATGAATATGTATGTGGGACTTATGTTTCCCATCACAAGTAACATGAAAATGCTATGAAATACAAATAGTACATGACATGAAATAACGAAACTATAAGTACTTAATAATACTACTTTGCCCAAAGTATACCTAGACTTATGTAAATAGCATGGATCGATTGGTATACCAATTAGGGACTACAGATTGCAGTACTGCCCATATGAATAATCATTGATAGACAATATATGTCTGATATAGTTATTCTTCAGGCTTTATGCCTGCCCGTTGGCCATTGTGCCTATTATGATTTCTGACTTTATGCCTACCTACTGGCCTTGTGTCTGACATGATCAATGTATACATGATAGACATACAGATGTCTAACTAGTATACTCCTTTGTATCCAGTCTCTATAGTCTTTCCTAGGTTACTTGGGCACATATATGAGTAATAAGCTTTAAAATTAAATAATTACACGAAGAGATCACTGATATGAATTTAATAAGACTGAATATGAGATAAATGAAGAGAAAAGATTCTGATAAATTTAATTGCTTCCAAAGTTCAATAAACATGTAAATGACTCAAAATTTATGAAATTATACAGGAAATAATTATTTTTAATTATTTAGTTATATTTTACTTTACTTTATACACCACTAAGTAATTCGCTTAGCACGTTGGTTTTACCATGCGTAGGTACAGGAGACCACCACTAGCAGCAGCAGCAGCAGCAGTAGTGCCTACATAGGATTTTGGATCAGATCTGCCATTGTGTGGTTGTCACCTCAGCAGTCTAATTTTGGTAGGGCCCATGTGTATTTAGTTTTGTATTTTATTTATTGTACATAAGTAAATGATGTAAATCATTTTGAGAATGTAAATAATTTGTAAATTATTGCATATGAATTTTATATGAATAAATAAAACTTATTTTTTGAAAATGATATGAGCAATGATATGATGCATGGAAAAATGATATGATATATGAAACTATGTTTAACAGGTAAACAATGAAATCCGTCACACGCTAATAAAACAGAGGAGACTCTGTCTGGATCTTCATAAAAATAAAATGTGATAAAAAAAAAACTTTCCATACATGGGATATTATGATTAAATAGAAATTAAATTAATAATGTACATGAAAAGACAAGATAGGGTGCTTCGACACCGAATGTGGCACGTTTTGCTCGATTACACTGTAGACAAGTAAGAGGCGTCACATAAATTCATGATAAAAATGAGTTTGTAACATTTAAGACTAATGCATGAGCGCATTTAATATATTTATTAAATCTTATATGATTATTTATTAAAATAATTTAAAAAATAATTAAAATCTATATACAAATCATATAATTAATCTTTATATAAATTTATTTTTAAAGATATTATTATAAAATTATTATTATTTATGCTCAAAATTAAATGGTGGCAGCTGCAACAATAAAATGTGTCGACACCATATTTTGGCCGAGCCCCGAAGTCAATGAACTTCGGGATCGATCTCCACCCGATATGCTTCGGTTGCAGATGACTCGATCAGGAAATAAACCGATCCCGTGTCCAGTCAAATGGTGTCCGATCTCCTAACAAAGGAGATCACACTAATATCAAGTCTCCATATCGTCCAATCTCATTCCCGATCTCTCATCGAAGGGAATCAAACCAACACCAAGTCCTCATGTCATTTGATTCATTACCGATCTCTCATTAGAGAGATCGAACCAATGTCAAGTCTCCATGTCGTTCAACCTCAGTCCCGATCTCTCAAACCAATATCAACCCTCCATGCCATTCGGTCTCATTTCCGATCTTCCTTTACCAATTTAGTGGAAAATCATTTAGCTAATGCTAGAATCGGGCCTTGCACTTGTGTGTTCCAGATATTTCATAAAGCAAAGTTAAAAGGTTCATGTCCAGTCTATTTCTCAAAATAAAGCTAAGGGTTTATGTCCCGTCTATTCATAATCCTGATCCTAAAATTCAAATCAAGTCTTTCAATGTTCTAAAGATTTATCGAGTGTTTGGTCGGGGCTCGGCCCGATCTCAAGCTTATTCGTAATGTTTTTCCAATCTCTCGAATTGTGGTTAATGGTTGATTTTAAAGTTTACCGTCCAGTGCGTGCAAAACAATTAAGTACTCATACAATTTGGACATTTTCCGATCTCAACAAGAAATTGAGCAAAAAGACTTCATTTCATTCCAAGGTAAACATTTACAAGTCATTCGGCTGGAGGATCACCCCCAGTCTGTTCTACATTTTGTTCATTCTCTTGCTCTTTCTCAGTTTCCTCCTCGCTCTCCTCTTCGTCTTGAGGAGCCAGGTCCACCATCCAGGAGAAGTCCTCCTCAGGATAATGCCTCCTATGCTCGGCCAAAAGGTCACTGTGAGCGTTCACGTAAGCACCAGCCTCCCTCGTCACTACCTCTTCTTCTTTCGCTCTAAGTTCTTCAGTGAGGCGAGCGACGTCAGCAGTTCGGAGGGCCCGAGCTTCTCCGAGTTCATGAGCCAGCTCGGCCAATTTATCCTCATAGGATTTCATCCGACCCTTGATTTCAGCTATATAGTCCTGGGCTGATGAAAGTTGAGCTCGGGCGGAAGCTGCATCCTTGACCGCCTTTAGAATTTCCTGCCTCAGAAGATGGGCTTTTTCCCTGATTATATGTTGGTTCACCAAGCTTTCTATGCTCAAACTCATTGTCTGGGCTAGGAGATCGTTAATGCTACCCGGGGTCAACCTATTCCGATCCTCATGAAGGCATATGGTAGCGCCCAGAACTTTGGCCAAGCCTGGATTCTTCCGTACAGATCGGTTCTTCTTCAGGGAGTGAATGAGGAACTGAGCGCCACGGGAAAGGGTCCTTATAGTAGGTTGGGAAGGAGCACCTTCAGCACTTGAAGGAGCAGGTGGAGGCGGTGGCTCTTCTTGTCGAGGAGGAGATTGAGCCATTTTTATTTCAGGGACCGGCTGTCCTGAGGGTCGGGACGAGCCTCCCGGAACCTCCCTGAATCATGCCTTGGCGTCTACGATGCCTCGACGAGCTTCATTTCCCACACTTTTCTAGAGACCTCCCTTTTCCGCTTTCGGCTCTCTTTGGAAGCCTCTCTACCCGCCATACCTGCACAAAGAAAAGTCAGTGAGTTCGCTAAGGCCTAAAGATCAGAGATATAGAAAGTACCAGGGCCGAGATCAGAGAGCTGGAGCCGGTATTCTTCACCGATAACCAGCCGCATCATCCAATGGTGCAGTTCGGCCATCACTGCATCTAAGCAGGAGAACTTCTAAGTAGCCGCCTGATCCTTTAGCTCCATTACCATGGCACCCTCATCCCTACTCAGGGCGACATGCTTCGGAAGTGGCGGGACCAGATATTGCCAGCTTCGGGGGAAACCTTCGAAACCGTTCGGAATCTTGCTCCTCAACATGAAGAAGCAATTTTTTCAATTCTTCAGTGAGGAGGGTAGATCGGTAAAGAGCCCACAGTGTAGTTTTGCTTGAAAGAACCAGTACTCATCGTCCTTTCGACGAGTGAGCCTATGCAGCTCAGCAAACACCTTCGCTGTAGGATCGAGTCCTTTAGCTCGGCAGAAGCCCCTGAAGGCCACTAGGATCCGCCACGAGTTCGGATGTACTTGGGCCACCGAGACATGGTGAAATTTCAGGACGTCCTTGAAAAAGTCGTCAAGGGGAAATCGAAGCCTGGCTTTTAATTGCTCTTCGTACACCATGATCGCATCATTTTTCTCGAAAAAGTGATCGGCTCTGAGATCGCCATGGCATCTGATAAGCTCGAAGGAGTCAGTTCGAAGGTTGTATTCTTGACTAATGGATTGCAGATCGGTTTCCTAGAGGACCGACGGCAACTCGTCCACCGGGAGATTCTTTCTACCCGAGGAAGATGTCTGCCTTGATTGAGTTGCTCGACCACGAACTAAAGTGGAAGTCGTAGGAGGCTCAGATTGCCCACCTGGTCCAACCACTTCAACTTCATCCGATGACCACGAGACATGGACGGAAGGGGGGCTCGCCGCTCTCTGACCTTCAGCGCCGCTCATTTTCAAACAAAAACAAAAGAAATTAACTAAGGGAGGGATTAAAGTCCTTACCGGAATGTAATCGGTGCTGGAAAGACTTGAAGAAATGAGAGAAGGTCGAAGTTATAAGCAGAAAGCCGAAAATGACATAGGAGAGCAAATGAGAGAGCCTCCCCCTATTTATACCCGTTTGAGCATTCAATGCTCACAGAGCCCCAGGCAGTGCATTGGTAGGTGTAATTTGCCCGCTTTTCAGATGCGTCGCAGGAAGGTTCCAGAAACAAAATAAATAAAATAAGAGGAGATCGGATGGCCAAGATCATCGGATTAAGGCGGATGTTCAGAGTTATAGATCAGCTAAGAGTGATTCAGTTAGGAACCAGATCGGATAAACACATTAGAGATCGAAAAATAACCAATGCAATAATTAAATGATAACTGTCAAATAAAACTCCATTTCATTTCCAAAAGGTCAGATTACATCATTTGGGCAATCTCAAGAGATAGGATTACATCATTAAGAACCTTTAAAGGTTAGATTACATCATTTGGGCGATCTCTAAAGATCGACACTACATTCTACCTAGTAAGGACCTATGTCAAAGCCTAGTCTCGTGACTGAATCAAAAGATGTGTCTGATCAGAAAGCCAGCCATAGGCGTTGGATAGATGTGCAGCTCAGATGGGGTGACTATGACTCTCATGATAATGAGAGGAGTCATCGTCGATGTCATCAACCGGAACCGAGCTGCAGTCGGGACGCCCGATGTGGTGAGGAGCCAAATGAACTTCAAAAGGCAGTCACCAATGTTAAGAGGAAAATTAGCAGTCTTCTCGCCTGAAATCGGCTCACCGATTATATCAGTAGATTGACCCGAGATCGGTACGATCTATATTTTCGATGTGGATCGATAAATTAGTCCGGTTCTCTCACTGTCATCAGAGGTGGTTATCATGATTCTCCGATCACCAGGATCATAAATTTTTAGTCGAGGAACAAAGTGAACAATCGAAAAAAGATTAAGAGCAGTCGCCATGGCCGGGATTGTTGCCTGAGAAGCTAGAACAGGAGAAGTGAGAAGTGGAAAGAGGAGAAATGAAATGGGGAAAGATGCCCCGTTGAGGCATATATATAGGGGGTCTGAGCATATATAGGCATATATATCGAAGGGGATGCATCGGTAACCGAAGGATTAAATGCTTTGAGTGAAGTAGCTCAGATAGAGGGGAAGGTTCTGGAATGGGAGAGATCGGGAGAGGGGCCCGGTATGAGAGATCGGAAAAGGGTCATAATAGAAAGATCGGAAGGAATGGGAGATCGGAAAGCAAGGAAAGGATGAGACAATTTCCAATAACCCTTTTCATAATCAGAGCCGAGGTAGTTAAAGCGTTGTAGGCAAGATCAAATCTTCACCGCACGCTTCATTTACAGAATCGCCCACAATGCTGACAGGCGCTAGGACATGTCATGGCAGTCCTGTACATCTCAATCTCCACCATTGATCTTACTTGTAAGAACAAGCCCGGAGCCCTTGGATCAAAGAGAAGACGACAGGATCGGCGCCTTTTATTCCCGACCCTCGGATCTCCCTTGACAAGAAGATTTTGAGTCGTTGGATTAGAAAAGAGAAAGGACAAATATTCTGAATAGGATCTCAGCCATCCATTTTGATTCTCTTCAATTCTTAGGCATCAGATTATGTCCTTTAAAATCCAAACCTTCCATCTCCCTCAGGAGAAATCCTGACCCTTCATTAGGAGCACCCGTTCCCTATAAATACCTACATGCAAAACTGATGAGGAGGGGACGAAAAAGGGTGGTAACTATAGTGGAGAAGCTCTGAAATTTGATTTAGTCATGCTACTTTGCTATTTTAAGCTTTTGAAATAGAGAAACTTCAGAAATCAGTTTTCTTAAGTATCTCCATTGAAGGAGTGTTGGACCCTGAAACTCTTCATTTTCAGTTTGTTCACTACTCTGTGATACCATCTCTCAGTTCAGTTTCGTCTTCATCATCTTAATATCAACATTTTATTCTCCAAGCTTAATCTCATTTCAACCCGGTCACTGTCACTTCGGCTCAACTGCATTCTAACTCGGTACTTGTTATTTCAAAGTAAGCATTAATCCCCAGACTATTAGCTTGCAGCTCTACAATATTTGTGGCTCCACAGTTAGTTCAATAGACTCAATCCCCCACAGGCAAATGTCTAGACCGTTGCTTTATCAAATGCTCGCATTTTATTTTCTTTGTTCTCATGCTCGTAATTTTCATTAAATTCAATTATGCTAAAGAGCCCCACGTAGATAGTTATTCTCTTGAGTTTACCTTTTATTCATCAGTTCATGTTATTTATTTGTTCTTAGCTTTTATTATCTTCAAATATAGGTGTTCTGGTTACGAGTAGCGTGTAGGTAGTCTAATAAAACGTGGGTAGCTGTGTCTTAAGACGAGAGTTTCTTTAAGTAAATAAAAATAATAAAAGTTTGAATAATAAATCGGAGAAAAAAGTTATGAAGTCAAACCACTAAACGAACTCAGGAGATAACCTGGTATAGTGGGGATCGATATAAGATCGGATCCCAGACAAGTAAACAAAAGAGATCAGACATTGCCTGCCAAAGAGTACTGATAAGGCGATCACAAAGGGGATCGACAAAAACTCAATCTGGTATCCCCTCCCTAGTTATAAAGGCATCAATGGGTTAAGAGAAGCCTCACTCGGGTTCCTGGCGTCTTCAGGCGCCAGAACCCTTAATCTAAGGTTCTCACGATATTCGATCGTAATAAATGTTTTAAGAGATCAGAGGAGAGTTCTTACCCGATGCTCATTCAATTAAAAACATGGAGATCGGAGGAGAGTTCTTATCTGAGATCCATCTTTAAAATCTTAAACCAAATGCTTCAAGAGGTCAGGGGAGAGTTCTTACCCGATCCTCATTCAAATAAAAACGCGGAGATCGGAGGAGAGTTCTTATCTGAGATCCTTCGTCAAACTTTAAGCCAAACACCCTAAGAGATCGGGGGAGAGTTCTTACCTGATTCTCGCCTAAATTAAAACAGGGAGATCGGAGGAGAGTTCTTATCCGAAATCTTCCGCTTAAAACACTAAAAACATACCTAGAGATCGGTGGAAAATTTCTTATCCGAGCTCTCTTAACAAAATCCGGATTAAAACAAAACAGCCCCAATACATTAAATAACTTTACTCGACACCTAATCACTAAAGGGTCATCTCATGAACTTGTGTTCTTGGGGACAATCCGAAATAAGTGAAATATCAAATATTCCTTTATTTTGCACAAAGGATTAACATTATCACTATCCCAACCCCCCTAATTACCCTTTTAATTTATAAAAGAGCATAATATTAAATCTGTTTACCTTCATTGAGGGACGAGGCGGGGTGCCTATACGGCCCCGAACCTA
Source organism: Hevea brasiliensis (assembly GCF_030052815.1). Lineage (NCBI taxonomy): Eukaryota > Viridiplantae > Streptophyta > Magnoliopsida > Malpighiales > Euphorbiaceae > Hevea > Hevea brasiliensis. Next base: position 109,194,812 of record NC_079496.1, on the reverse strand, counting down.
GAATCTCTGTTTTCGAAGTGGTTTCTTTTAATTTATTTTCACAAATGGTTTTCTTTAATTTCCCTCAAAATTAAAGTGGCGACTCCTCACTCTTTCCCCCTTCGTGAGTGTTTATCCAGGCGACCGCAAAATATCTTGCGACAAAATGCTTTAATGTTCAATTATTAACAATTTTTCTTAGTCCCACAAAATATAATGTCAATTTTGGTACATGGTTGAGACAAGTAAATAATAAATTGGTCCGAGTCAATTCAAGATGTTCCTACGCTTCTAAAAAATAAAAAATTGAAGATTTTTTTTTTATCAAATCTATCGTAAACTCAAGATATAAAATGTATAGTAAAATCTACCTATTATATATATAAGTCTCATATGTTTGTGTTCTAAATTCATGATAGACCGAATTTGGATAATAATTTCCCTAATATTGAAGACTATATTTAGTTAAAAAAAAAGGTTATTTTGGAAGTTAAAAGATCTATTTATGTGTGAAAAATATTTTTTTTTTATTTTTTAAGAAAATTTTTATTTTTATTTTTATTTTTATTTTTTATAAAAAATAAATAAAAAATGTTTTTACCAATAAATAATAGAAAACAATTTTCTAATAAAAAATATTCACATTTTTTTATAATTAAAAAAATAAATTATTGTAGAATATATTTAAAATTTGTAATATGTATATTCATTTATTTTATAATAACATAATTAATTTTTTTTATCATTGTAAATAAATATTTTTATATATAATTATTCAATTTTAAATATAAAATATTTTTAGTTAAATTTTGATTATAAAAAGTTATTATTTCCTATTTAGAAAACCGTTGAAAAACAGAATTTTTGTTATAAAAAATTTTAAAAAATTGAAATTTTGATTTTTTTTTCATTTTTAATTTAGAAAATTGACACACATGAATATCAAATTCTAATTTTCAATTTCTATAAGTAAAATTTTCAAAAAATTGCTACAATTTTTCACAAATGAATAACCCTAAAATTCTCTAGAATGAATTAGTTGAATTGTCAAACATCACATATCTACCACGGGTTTGGGTTATAATTAATACCCTAAAAAATATAATATATATAAGGAAGCGACAAGATTTCAATGGACCACTTACGTATGCGTTGATAATTGAGCAAGCATTGCTCATCTACACTTATTTCCAACGGCATGGCATGTTTTATAGTCAACCAAATAGAAGAATGCATTTATAAGATAAAAACATTTATAATTAATTTAATTAAGAGCTGAAAAACATAGTTTAATTTGTAGCCTAACAGGTTTAGATTCGGGTTATCAATCTCTCAATTCTCCTCTCAAGAAAAGAAAAAAAATAGTTTAATTTATCTTCTGCTTGAAACTGCTGATTCAAAAAAAGTCATAGTTACCTGTGTATGTAAATTCAGATTCATTAAACTTAAAATTAGAATCAAGAATAACCGTTTAAACGATTACATGTATTATCAAAAGGTGATAAAATTAAAAAATTGTGTATATTACCAAAAGGTGGTAAAATCTAAAAGTCTTGTACATTAATCAAAAGATATAACTATATGACGCTAGATGTAGCTCTTCTTAATAATTATATACATAAAAATGATATAATTATCTGCCAAAAGGTGCCATGACTTATAAATTATCAAATTTTTATTTTCATTACTGTGAGAAAAAAAAATTTTGAATTGAAATGTGAAGTGTGCGCACTAAGTGATGGTGCATTAATTTTTATTTTTGACATTTTTAAAAGACACTAACTTAATTCATTTGTGGAGAAATAGTTATTTTACGAATAAAAATATATATTTAAATTATGAATTAATATATATAGTTCATATTATTTATGTAATTATATGGTAAACTAGTAAAATAAATATAATAAAAATTTTAAAATTATATAAACATAAGATTCATACATTTAAATTTATGTGTTGAATTTATTATTATTTTTTTCATTTACCTATCCAAATGAGAAGTGATAATTTGGAGTCTGAATTGAATAGAGAGAGAGAGAGAGAGAGAGAGAGAGTGGGGATTGGACTTTGTGGAGAGCATAGGAAAGTGGTAGTACAGAGAAACAGAAATGATCGCTTCAATCCCTTATAAATAAAAACACAAGGTGATACGACATCATTAGTCCACGTTTCATGCTCAGTCCACCACATCATCTTCGCAAAAATACGAAAACAGGGAATGAAAAATATTTAAAGCTTTTATATGTATTAAACAAATCTTCACAGTCTTCTAGAGACTTTCATTTGTTTTTCTTTTATAAGAAAGATTCAATTCTGATAAGTTTAAAAAAAAAAAAAAATCAATATGAAGTTTTCAATATGAAATCGACAGGCAATTTGAATAATTCCTTAATTAGCGAAGAAAGAGAAAATTACTGAGGAGATTAATAGAGACTAGTGAGGAAGAAAAATAAATAAAAATAAATATTTAATTTTTGGCCTATTCAAGAAGAAAATTCTCATGAAATTATAATTTAATTCAATTAATTTAAATTTAATAATTTAAGTCAAATTAAACAAATTAGTTATAATTTTATTCAATCAATTAAATTTGGACTTTTAATTTTTTTTCTAGTAAACTAAAATTAGATTTAGACTCTGTTTGTTTTGTAAAACATATTTTTTTTTAAAAATATTTTTTTTATACTTTTTAATATTAGAGATATTTAGAAAATTAATTGATAAAAAAATAAAATTATTTTCTTAATTTTAATAATTTTATTAAAATATAAAAATATTTATATATACATAATATAAATACATACTATTAACTTAATATTTTAATCATATAATATTTTCTTAAAAAATAATTTTTACGAAAAATATTTTTTATTTACAAATTATTTTTTTCAGTCTTATAGTTATCAACATCTCCTCTTTACTATAACTTTACTAACAAAAATTAGCTAAAATTATTAAAATTTAAAGCCTAATATTACTAAGTTGGATTAAATTGAAAAAAAAAATATTAAAATTGGCTTAAATTGTTAAGATTAAATTAATGATTAATTAAATCAAATTATAATTTTATTAAAAAGTTTGGATTTTCTATCATTAGGCTTTTTTTTTTTTAGTCTAAATCAATAATTAAGAGTTAAAGTAGACTTGTTTGTATTATTGTTTTTAAGACTAATTTTAGTCTGCCAAATTTGTTTCCCTTTTTTTTCATAAGCAAAATAATTACGTTTCTTTTATTGGGGCACTACTCATCCACTTCATTACAACACATGTCTTTACTTGTGATGCAATGAGGGGATGCGCATCCTTCGTACCTGCAGCCTCATCCAAATCGTGCCACTTCATCTCAGCACATGTTTCTCTGTTCATGATCTGGTGCAATGCCGCTCGACTTGGCTTACGCCTTGATTTTGCCACATGCGCTGGTTCATCATCTATTGACCGAGTCGGTGTTTTCTCCGACTAACCGATTCATTCTCTTTTGTCATGATTTTGACCAGGTTTTCAGGGTCTATTTGGCTAATTTTGTCTCTCTGTATATATATAGCGAGACACTGCCACCTTTCTCTCATTTTCTTAATTTATTTTTTTTCAACATTTTCTTAAAAAATTAAATTTCAATCCAATTCAGTTATTTTTTCAATTTAATTTTAATTTCTTAAAAAATAAATTTTAATTTTTTTTTAACTCGATTAAATTTAAAAGTAAATCGATCGATTGCATATTTCTAAATGCAACGTCGCTAAGGGCAATTATAAACCTACTCAAGCTGACGATGAAGATGACATTAAATTCCTAGGATGATTAGGGGACGATGATTACAAACATCATAAGATTCAAACGTGGCTTCACAATACTTGTATTCATTCCATCAAGATTCATTTTGTCTAAGTGATATTCCATCACAAGTGGTGTTCATCGCTTTCAACTTTTTTGAAGCTTTAACCTATATCCATCAGAAACTAAGTCAATCCATTAATGATTTTATTGCTGAGATTAAGGTAATATGGGATTAATCGTCTTTATTTAAACCATCATGCTATGACATTTTTGTGTGGCTACCATGTGTATAGAGACGACCTTTGTATTTATCAATTAACTTTTACTTAAGCAATTCGCTTAAAAAATCTAACTATTTACGCCGCCAACTCACGTATGCATTTAAAATTTTTAATTATGAATGGTAAATCTAAACTTTTAAATTATGTGTATTTTTAGTTATTATGTTAAGCTGAATTTGAAAATACTAAATTATGATATAGTGACATTGCCGTGAACTCCTTTAACTAGTTTTCATGTCCAGTTAGCCTGAAATATAGAGAAAAAAGTAAAGTCTATAGTTTTGTGATAAGTCACTCAAACGTTTAAGTTAGAGATTAGAAATTCAGAGAGATAAAATTTTGATACAATTAAGTAGTGCAGAGAATGTATATTTTATTAGAGTTTTCTACTCTAATTTATAATTTGAGGGTTTTTAAAGAGTCATTATGAGATTAATTACGAGAATCTTAGCATACTTGGTTCTTATTTCGAGATTTGCTCCTGTGATTTTACCTAATAGTTGACTTTCTATGTTGACATTGTTTGGGTATGCTGGTCGAGCATGTGACCTCGCGTTTGGTGCCATATATGTGGGCTGTTGTTCGGCTCGGCCATGTCTGGGTATTTTGATGCTCGGTTCATTCCGAGCAATGTGACGCTTGATTAAGTCCTTTTTTACCACACCAACTTTTTGACCTTTTTACTGTCATGCTGATTTTACTAACTCTTTGATGAGATATATCATATAGTTATTAAATTTTTATTTTATTAATAAAATAATCTTTTAATTTAAAATTTTATATTTAAAAGAAAATATATTTTTTATTTATTGTATATAAAAACATTTCATTAATGATTATTTCAAATCATGTGCATGTTATATAAAGTTGCACATAGTTACAAAGAGTGTTTATATATGAGGATACAACACATGCATCCTTGTTATCCTAATACTCACATGCACCATCATCAATCCTCCAAGCGCTTTGGAGATGGGTGGAAAACCAAATTAAGAATCTACAAACTATGCAGTACTGTAACTTACGTAGACAGAGGCGGAACTGGGGCTTTTAAAATCTTCATTTTTACTAATTGACTTTCATAAATTTTTTATTGAATCTTAATAATTTATAATTTATTTATTATGATTTAAATTTAACATTAAAATAACTTAATTATCATTAAATGAGTATAAACAATATGTATTTTATTAATATATTATGCTTGACTCTGTCGATAAAAATTTTCTATCCGTCTCTCTCTATGGAGAAAATTACAGTACACAAAATCTGCAGTACTCATCTCCCCTGTCACGATCCAAGGCTCGTCTGCGGGTAGACAAGCCAAGGGGATTGGGTTGGGTTGGGTTGGGTTGAACGAGAAGAAAACTAAGTTGAAACGTGATCAGAGAGAGTAGATTCATTACCTAACCTACTTGCTACTTACGAGTCTATTGGAAAGAATATAGAGAGTCGCAGTGCTACAGGGCAATGATTGAAAGTTAGCTGAGGACTTTTTTTGTTGTTTTTTAAAACAGCAGCTAGCTAGCGATGAATTTTCAGAATCGCATTCATATTTATTATCTTTTTCTTTGGTGAAAGGACCACCATCCTTTAAACAGCGAATCACATTCAGTTTAGTTGTGACGATTGATGTTATCATAGCACTTCGCTTTGGCATGCAATAACTTCGTCTGCCTACTTGTGGATATTCACAAGCTTACATATTTGGTTGCGTGTGAATATTTGCCTTGTTCAAGTTAAAATCTCTTAAATATATTTTGTTCTTTTTGCTTTTTATAATTAATTCATATTCATTCCAGGGGTATATTTGATTGTGATTCAACCAGAAATAACAGTTGGATTAAAATCTTTTTTTTTTTTTAAGATTTAGTTTACTATAAATTTAAAACATAATATATATAGGTAAATATTACATGTAGTCACTCAATTTTATAAGTATTTTTAATAAAATTTACTAAATTTTAATTTCTTTAATAAAATTACTTTATTTTATTATTTTTCTTAAAAATATATATATAAAACACATCTAATTACTCCATTATCGTCAAATCTCTCTTTCTCTCTCTTTTTTATATATCAGTAATCACTAGTTAGATAATTTTATTTATAAAAAATTAATAAATTAACTTAAAAATTTTTAATTTTCGATTATAATAATTTTATGAAATTAAATTTTAATAAATTTTATAAAAAATTAAAATTTAAAATTTTATTAAAATATTTATAAAATTAAATAATTATATATAATAATTAATTTAAATTATATAAAAAATTAATTTATTAAATATATAAATTTTACATATTTATATATTAAATTTATGACAAGCGATCCATATGCACACACACTAATTAAGAAAAGAAAAGCTTCCAATGAATACTTTTCCACTATAAATAAGGAGGCAAAAAAAAAAAAAAAATCTAGGTTAGGCAAAAGGAGACACATAATATGAAGACAGCAAATATTAAAAAAAAAAAAAAAAAGTAAAGCTAAGGCAGCCCTATTAAAATAACTATCAAAGGTATTACAATACTGATAGCATAACAGCTAAGTGAGTAGTAGAATCAACCATAAATAGCATACGAAATTAAAAAATAAATAAAAAAAAAATTGAAAATCCCTTGACCGACAGAAATGGAAAAAGAATAATAATAAAAATATGAAGGGGTTAGGTGGGCACATTGAGGCAAAATCTAGAAAGATTTTACGGTCAAGAAATATTTTTATTAAATTATTATAAAATAAAATAATAAAAATAAAAATATATTTAAAAATAAATTTTTTTTATCAATAGATAAAGAAATATATATATATTTAACAATATATTTTTTAATAAAATTATAATAAATTTATTAAGATATAGAATCTTATATAAATAATGTGTATACACTTTTTACATTCAATAAGAGATTTCAAAAAATTAACCCACGAGTTGATAATGGCTCTGCCTTAAGCACTTCATTGCATATCAAATCCTTTAAGAGCTAAAATTTTTATTTATTTATTTATTTATTGTGTCAATAAATAAAAAATTATATATATTTAATAATATAATATAATATATTTTTTAATAAAATTATAATAATTTTATCAATTTTCAAAATCTTATATAAAGCACGCACACAGTTCTTCCACATCTTGTGTGGAAGCTCAAAGACAAAAATAATAATAATAATAATGATAAGGTGCTCGTTGAAGGGAGTTACTGTCGTTCACATCATTTTCACATCATATGCGAGCTAGGCCAAGCACATGGAGGGCACTGTAAAAAAATTAAATTATATTTATTTTTTAAATTTTAATAACATTGTATAAATATATATATAATTAATTTAATATTATAATTAAATAATAAAAAAAATATTTTTATAAAATTTTTTAAAAAATATTTTTTATATATAAATTGTTTTCTATAAAATAAAATGTTTGAAATTACTGTACAAATTAAGTTGAAATGCTGAAATTTCTATATTACAAACTTCCTCATAATTATATATACTGCATATACATATACATGATTTAATAATAATAATAATAATAATAATAATAATAATAATAATAATAATAATAATAATAATAATAATAATAATAAAATATCATTCGCTGATAATTATTGAAGTCATAATTTGTTGGAAATAAATAATCTCTCCAAATTAAGGCAGTGGAAAATAATGGGAGTATAATTAATTCTTCTATCTATCAATAATTAAGAATAAAATAGAATAACATCAATTTAGTTCACACTAAACTTGTTAAAATTTCTGCCACGGCATTGGATTATGTTTTTGATATTTGCAATTTACATCAATTGACATAAACTTAAAATTAATTATATTTTTTAATATTATAATAAATAATATTATAAATTATTTTATTAATTTACCTTTTTATCAACTAAAAATAAACTATTTTTAAAAGAAAAAAAGTTTTTTTTAAGCAATAAATATATTTTAGTAATATATAGTTCATGTGTTTTATTAATAGAAGTTTGATTTTTTTTTTTTAGACTTATATAATTACGTTGTTAGCATTAAAAGATAAAATTATTAAATTATATTAATGTATATTAACATAATGTCTCTTTAATATTCTTAAGCTAACACAGCAAATTGACTTTCTTATTTCATTTGATTGTACACACGTGATTGCTGATTTCTTCATAATAGAGGTATAAACGTCAGTATACTCTATTTTTTTTCATTTTTTCTAATTTGATATTGGATAGGTGCATGGAGACTTGTCATATCAATATTTATTAACGTTATTTAATAATTTTATTTTTAATTATTGATAATATAATAATATAAACTCTTAAATAAAAAAAAAATCAAACTCCTATTAATAAAATGTTTAAACTTCAGGTGCTGAAGTGTATTTATTCTTTTCTTTCTTTTTTTTTTTAATAATCGTCAAGAAATAAATGAGAAATGATATAATTATTTTATAGAGTCAGAAATTATGGGAAACGTGTTTCCTTCCTATATGATCATCAAATTAATTAATAATTTCATTTTCGTAGACTTTTATGACTAAAGAGAAGCTATGCTATACATACGTCTATGCATCTATCCCACATTAATGGATCGAAGACTTACAGATATCCCCAAGTTTTTTCATATAATTCAGCTGCCTATAAAATGGGTGATACTGATCACTATTGTGGCCGTGCTCGTTTGTTGTGAGAGGGTAGTGTCTCTGTGAGAAACACAGAGAAACACAGAGAAACACACACACTAGCACAGAGAGAGAGAGAGAGAGAGAGAGAGAGAGAGAGAGAGAGAGAGAGATGGGGAGGAGTCCATGTTGCTCCAAGGAAGGACTCAACCGAGGAGCCTGGACGGCCATGGAAGACAAAATTCTTACAGCTTACATTAAAGCCCATGGAGAAGGCAAATGGAGAAACCTTCCCAAGAGAGCTGGTATATATACTTGGCTTTTACAAGAATTTCTTTTCTTCTGCTGTTTCTCTGTTGTAGTCATTTAACAGCAGAATTATTTGAGATTGATAGTGATGCTATTAATTGTAGGTTTGAAGAGATGTGGTAAGAGTTGTAGACTTAGATGGTTGAATTATTTGAGACCAGACATCAAGAGAGGTAACATATCCCATGATGAAGAAGAACTCATTATTAGGCTCCATAAGCTTCTTGGTAACAGGTTCTCTCTCTCTCTCTCTCTCTCTCTCTCTCTCTCTCTCTCTCTTCCCTTGTGTTTTAGTTTAATTATGGGTGTTGTTTGACTAAATTTGGTTAATTTGTTATGCAGATGGTCTCTAATAGCTGGAAGGCTACCTGGGCGAACAGACAATGAAATCAAGAACTATTGGAACACTACTCTGGGAAAGAAAGCTAATGCTCAATCAACTTCACCACAATCCAAGCACACTACTGCTACCAACTCTAGACAGAAAAAGCTAGCCACTGAATCCTCAAACTCACCACTCCCAGCCAAAGTCATCCGCACTAAGGCCACTAGGTGCACCAAAGTCTTTATCCCATTACAGTCTCCCCATCCACCCCCTGAATTTCACTCCTTCAACCCAACAGCCAGTGACCCCCCAGCTCAAACTTCCTTCCCAAATCATCCTAGTCAAGAGTTCGATTCTTCTGATCAACTACTCCACTGTGGAACATTCACTAATGAGGAACTCCAGAGTTACCATCATGATGATGATTTAGATTTCTTGAATCTTGATTGCCATGAATTTCAAGCAAGCGATGGAGATGCTGCCCCAGTGGACTATAATTACAAGGAGAATTTGTCCTCGGGTCATGATCATCACCGGTCCCTACCCATGGAGGGGCCGCCTGTGTTCAACGATTGGGCCACCAGTGCCTGTTTCGAGGACAGCGCCAATTTGGACCTAGATTCCCTATCATTTTTCCTTGATTCTGAGGAATGGCCACTACAATAATATATAACTACAGAGCGAGAAAATCTTATTAATAATAGATGGGAAAATAAAAAGTAAATTTGTGAATAAATAACTATATATTTCACTTGTTGCGTATCATGAGTGACTCCTGTAGAATTTGAAGTAATTAACTATTAGCAAGCTTGTTGATGCTGATAAATTACTGTTAATGTTTTATGCGCAAGATTTTTTTTTTTCTTTCTGCTGTTAACACTTAATCTAATGAAATTTTAGAATAATAATTATAGACACCATATTTTGGTCGACCCTCAAATGCATAACTTAATATACAATTTTCTTTTAAAGTTGCAATAAAGTTGTAATTTCAAATGTTTTCTTGAATGGATTTTCCATCTTAATGTTATCCGTTCTCAACTAATGACCCGATCACAGGTCATCTTTCTGAACTCAGCAATGGTTTGTCTTCGGAATAACTCGATCTCACGTTCAAGTTAGATTGTTTTCCGATCTCTTCGTCTTTATTAAACGTGTTCGGATCGATATTGGATCTTCAGACCATTCGATCTTACAGGCTATTGTTTTCCGATCTCACTATATTCAAATACCTCAAAATTCCAAATCTATGTATAATTTTGTGATCAGATATCTCGCTCGAATTGTTTAAACATTTCTCAATAAAGCTAAGGTTTTATCCGATCTTTAAATAATGATTCCAACCCTAATAAGCTCAAGTCATTTTCAAATCTTTACAATTCTACCAAATCACTCTTCAAATGTTTCAAGGTTTCAATTGATATTCAGTCACAGCACCATCCAATCTCATGTTCATGTGTAATGGTTTTTCGATCTCTTGAAGTGGCCTGATGTTTCATGATTAATAACCAGTCTCGGGTTTAATGTTCAAATTATTCAATTGATTAAGAGTTAATTCTATTCAGTACTCATGCAATTTGGTTTAGATGTTTTTCAATCTCATCAAGAAAATTGAGCATGAAAAGACTTAATTCATTTCAAAATAGAAAATATACAAGTCATTCGGCAGGAGGGTCTCCCCTAACCTGCTCTTCAGGTACATTTTCAGTTTCATCATTCCCTCTCTCTCTCTCAGGCTCCTCCTCGCTATCTTCTTCAGCTCTCGGGATGAGATCCTCCATCCAGGAGAAGTCTTCCTCAGGATAGCGCTTCACAAGCTAGGCCAGAAGATCGCCATGAGCATTCACATAAGCACCAGCCTCTCTTGCCAGGGCCTCTTCTTCTTTCGCCTTGATCTCTTCAGTAAGGCGAGTGACATCAGCAGATCGGCAAGCCCGAGCGTCTTCAAGTTCCTGCTCCAGTTCAACTATCCTTTCCTCATAAGACTTCATCCAATCTTTTATATGGGAGATGTGATCCTGGGCAGTAGAGAGTTGGGCCCTGGTGATAGTTGCATCCTGGACCGCCTTCAGAATCTCCTGTCTCAAGATATGGGCCTTTTCCCTGATCACATGTTGGTTCGTAATAGTCTCCAAAACCAAGCTCATCGTCTGAGCCAGGAGATCGTCAATGCTATCCTGGGCCAATCTATTTTGATCTTCTTGAAAATAGATGGTGGTGCTAAGGACCTTGGCTGGATCAGGATTACCCCGAACTGAACGATTCCTTTCTAGAGAATGGATAAGGACCTGAGCACCTCGAGCTAGTGTCCTTACGACTGGTCTGGAAGGCCCCCCTTATGCACTTGAAGAGACCGGCGGAGGTGGAGGTTTGGCTTTTCGAGGTGGAGGTTTGGCTTTTCGAGGTGGAGAAGGAACGATCTCCACCTTCGAGGCTGGCTACTCTGGAGGTTGGAATGGAGAGCTCGGTACTTCTACCGAGTCCCTCTTCAGCGTCTAAGCAGCAGCAACAACTTCCATTTCCAGCACTTTCTGGGTGAGCTCCATTTTTCGCTTGCAGCTCTCCTTTGCATTCTCGCCTCCCGCCATACCTGCACAGAGAACAAGTTAGTGAGATCACCAAAGTTAGGAGACTAAAGATCTAGATTATATCGATCCTGGGGCCAAGGTCAGAGAGTTGCAGCTCATAGTCCTCACGGGCAATCACTTGCATCAACCACCATTTCAGTTCGGCCATAACCACATCCAAACATGAGTATTTATGAGTGGCCACCTGATCCTTCAACTCCTTTACCATGGTGTCCTCGTCCTTATTTAGGGCGATCTTCTTTGGAACTGAAGGAACCAAATACTGCCAACTACGTGGAATGCCCTCAAAGCCATTTGGGTCCTTGCTTCTCAATATGAAAAAATAATTTTTCCAGTTCTTTAATGAGGAAGGGAGATCAGTGAAGGACCCGCAGTTCGGCTTGACTTGGAAAAACCAAAACTCATCGTCTTTTCGCCGAGCGAGCCTTTGCAACTCGACAAAAACCTTCGCTATGGGCTCAAGCTTTTTAGCTCAACATAAACCTCTGAAGGCCACTAGAGTTCACCAGGAGTTCAGATACACCTAGGCTACACAGATATGGTGAAACTTTAGAACGACTCTATAGAATTCGTTAAGGGAAACCGAAGCCCAGGTTTTAATTGTTCTTCATACACCATGATTAGGTCGGTTTCTTCAAAGAAATGATCGGCTCGAAGATAGCCGTGACATCTGATAAGTTTGAAGGAGTCAGTCGGAAGGTTGTACTCATGGCTAGTAGACTGAAGATTGGTTTCCTTAAGGACCGATGGTAACTCGTCCAAGAGTAAGTTCTCTTTCCTTAAAGACGACGCTTATTTTGACTTGGTTGCTTGACCATGGACCGGGACGATGGTTGTAGAAGGTTTAGGTCGCTACTTCACCTTCATCCGATGTCCACGAAATGTGAAAAGAAGGAGGACTGGCAGCTCTCTGACCGTTGGTACTGCTCATTTTCGAAGATAAAGATAAAATTGATCGAAAAAAGATTAAAGCTCTTACCAGAGTGTAAAACGGTGCCAGAAAACTTCAGAGGGCAGGAAAGAATGTTGTAGTTGCTCAGAGAATCTTAAAATGGCGTAAGTAGGCAAATGGATAATACTCCTCCCTATTTATACCTGCCTGAGCATTAAATACTCACGAAGCCCCAAGAGACGCATCGGTTAATGGGATTAGACTATTTTGATGACTCATTAAAGGTGAATTCCAGAAACGTGGCAGGGAGATTGGATATTTAAAGAACGATCAGGAGAGATCGGTCGATGAGTGTGAGTTGTGAGATCAGATTGGATACAGTTATAAGAGATCAGAAAATAATGCAATAATAAAATAAAATAAACCATCAATTTTGAATAAATAAAACTTCATTTCATTTTCAAAAGGTCAGATTACATTATTTGGGCGATCTCTCAAGATCAACAATTACAAATTTTCCTTTACTACATTCTACCTATCTTGTTCTTGCGGTTCAGACCACTCCCGATTTTAAGATGACGTTCAGGAGATACATGGAGATTGCGAGGGTAGCTCTCGTTAACTATGGCAAAGACTACGGGAAGCTCAGTGTCTTCTTCAATGTCATCAACTAGAACCAAGCTATGATCGGGACCCCTGAGATAGTTAGGAGCTAAATGAACTTCAAGTGGTGGTCACTGATATTAAGATTGAAATTAGCGGTCTGCTTGTCAGAGATCGGTCTGCAAGCCATACCAGTAAGCCGATTCGAGATCGGCGTGATAGTCAGTTTCGACCTTGATCGATCAATTAGTCTAGTTCCCTCACCGTCATTAGACAATGCCTTCATAAACCTCCGATCACTGGAATTGTCATTTTCAGGAGATGGAAAAAGAAAATATTCAGAAAAAGATTAAGGTGGTTGTCATGAGAAGAATTCTTGCCAGAAAGCCAAGAACGGGAAAATAAAACATTGGAAATTCACCGGAGAAGGGAGGTTGTGAGTATGTGAAGGACAAAATTCTCCTGCATATATATAAGGTCTTGGCACTTATTATGTGCAGAACTCGAAGCGATTCATCGATAATTGGAGAATTTATTGCTTTGACTGATATAGGTCGAAATCAAGAAATAAGAGAGATAGGAGGTGATGGAGGAGTCCAACCGTTCCCAATCATAACCTTTAATTTATGAGTTCAGCCCCTTGTCGTTGGATTGTAGGCGGTTAATGCAGCCCAGTACATTCTAATCTACACTGTTGATCATAATTGTAAGGACAGATTTGAAGCCCTTAGATCAAAAGTAAATAACTAATTCGGCACCTTTTGTTCCCAACCTTAGGATCCATTCTGTAAGGCGTGACTCCTAATCGTTGGATGAAAGGACAGGAATTTGGAATGCAATCCTAATCTTCAATTTTGATCCTCTTTAATTCTGGAATGTAGGATTATGTCCTCTTAGATCCTAAACCTTCATTTCCTCCTGCTGAAATCTTGACCCTCTATCTCTGAGCACCCATCTCCTATAAATATCTATATGCAATGCTATGGAGGTAGCGGTAATTATTAAGGAAAAACACTGAAATTTTGCTATAGCTTCATTTTCTATCGAAAACTCTCAAGGTTCCTAGAGACTTTAGAAATAAGTTTTCTAAAGAATCTTACCGCGGAAGCTATAGGCCTTGCAATCCATACCCTGAACAACTGCGCACGATCTTCAAAACTCAATCACTGCCTGTCAAGAATATCTCATTTCAATCATTTGTAACTCCTCAAAATCACCTTACTGTCTCAGTTTTAGTAGCTCTAGATACACGAAGACATTAGTACCAGCTTACTCATTATTTCAGCCTTTTCTACAGGTAAGTGCTCGACTTATCATTCTCAAATGTTCATGACTTAGTCTTTGTTAGATCCTTCATCACAACAAATCTTCAGAATAAGTTTACATCGATTTGGACTTATTTCACCTTTTTTGTGACATTCGCGAGTTTTACCTTTCATTTTTACATTGTCCTTAATTTCTTTGTGTTATTTCATGTAAAAAAAAAAGATAGTTCACGACATTGATATTCTGTAAGTACAGTAAGGAGTACGGATGGGAGAAGACAATATGGAGATTCCCGATCAGGATAAAAATGATTAGGAATAGTACAGACAAATTGGGAGGTTAGCTACTCAGTCTAGCTCTGAAAAAAAATAAGAATGAGGTCGGGATTCGAGATTAAGCTCAGACGGAAAACCTCCGAAATAAGATGTCTAGAAGACTCCAAATGAGGAGTCATAATAAGCTGAGAAAAGTTTGGATAAATAAATCATGAGATCAGAAATTAAAAGTCTAGAATAATATGAAAAGCGAGAGGGGACGCAAGCAATGCTCTCATATCTAATAGAATCAAACGAGTTCGGTCTCACAACTGAGACCTTTTAAAATTTACTTTTGATGAATTAGAAGGGAACCAGGAGAGAGTCCTTTCCTGAATCCTCTCAACGAAAGTTCTAATATATACATTTTAAGAGATCGGGAAATAGTCCTTACCCGAATTCTCTTAGCAAAAATTCTAATAAAAAAATATTTTAAGAGATCAGAAAAGAGTCCTTACCTGAATTCTCTTAGCTAAAACTCTAATAAAAATATTTTAAGAGATCGGGAGAGAGTCCTTACTCGAATTCTCTTAGCTAAAACTCTAATAAAAATATTTTAAGAGATTGAGAAAGAGTCTTTACCTAAATCCTCTCAACGAAAGTTCTAATATATACATTTTAAGAGATCGGGAGAGAGTCCTTATTCGAATTCTCTAAGCAAAAATTTTAATAAGAATATTTTAAGAGATCAGGAGAGAGTCATTTCTTGAAATCTTTTCAATCAAAATTTTAATATTACTAATACCTAAATACCGAGGTACATAACATGTGAGCCGAGAATCCTCCTCATTCATTACGAATCTTTAGGGACCCAAATAATACCTCTTTAGAGTTAGAGTCCTAATTCAAAGCGAAAAAAAATTAGATAAAATATGTAACAAATTAAATAAACAAAATACCAATTCACTGTAAGGTCATCCCATACACCTGTGTTCTTGGGAAACCTAAAATAGTGAGATATTAAACGCTCCTTTTATCGATAATAAGGACTGACATCGTGACTCCAAACTCCTCAAAATTATCAATCGTAAGTTATTAAGAGCATATCGTTAAATTTATCGACCCTCGTTAAGAGACGAGGTGGGGTGCCTAACACCTTCTCCTCCCGTGAACTTAGAATCTCTATTTCGAAAGTAGTTTTTATTTTCAGTAATGATTTCCTTTAATTTTCTTTAAAATTAAAGTGGCGACTTCTCACTTTTTCTACTTCAGTGAGAATCGTCCGGCGATCGCAAAACCCTTGCGACAATAATAACAGTAAATACTTATAATTCTTTGCTTTTCTATTTAAATTATATTACCATGCAGAGCGAAACTAGGAATTCATGGAGTAAAATATATATATATATATATATATATATTAAAAAGATATTAAATAAGCTCTACATAAAAATATAAAAATTAAAATAAAAATATAAAATATTAAAAGATTAAAATTAGATAATATAAAAAAAATATGAAATGAAATTTATATAAAAGTATAGAGACTGAAATAAAAATATTAAAGGGATAAATAGTATTTTTTTTAAAAAAATATATTAAAATTTATAAGTAAAATTTTAAAAATTTTGGAGAGGAAAAAAATAATTTAAAAAAAAAATACAAAATTTTTTATTTTATTTAAACTCTAACTATATGCAAATTTACTGCTAGGGTTAATGGAGGATAGCATAGTTATGGAAATTATTCGTATATCCTTACATGGATATGACGATAATAAAACAGAAATCAAGCACGAAGCTGACTGTAACATAAAAGATTTCGGTATCAGAAAATTTATTTTTATCCCACAAAATTCGGCTGCATTGTCTTTGTTAATTATAGAAATTGCTTAATCAATAACAATTAATGTGACATATATACATAAATTAAGTGGGTGCAAATACCGTGGACGTACCTGAGAGACACTAAAAGACGTAAGAGAAAGTGGTTTGATACCTTGTAATTATTATAGCCAGAGGCTAGTTGCAACTTTACTGTCAGCGATGGCAGCGGCAGCCTGCCCTTTTGATTTTGAAATTAATCATATGGCTAAAGGATGGGAGGGGAATTTTCACCTTCTAGATGGAGATGGCAAAATTTCCCCACCAGTGGGGACCCCGTCTCACTCCAGTAACGTTGGATCAAGTTTTAGATCGATTTTTGAGGTACTTTAAAAAACATGTCATTGAGGATGGTGCGGAATCGGTATTTAAGCACTCTATCCTAAAATTTGCTCTGAGTGTATATGTATATAATTATAATTGTGTAGTTAATACAATATTTTATTTTAATTAAATTAATAGTTATATTATTACATTTCAATAAATTCTTAATTTCAATTTTGATTATATTTCTAATACTTCAATTAAATAAATTATAATTAAAGACTAATTAATATATACATATATATATATATATTAAATAAATTAATAGTAAAGAAATAAAAAATAAAAATTATTAATTCAAATATTATAATTACTTAAAATAAATTAAACTCAATTAGCACTTAAAATCTAAACCATTCATTTCATGCAATATTGACCATTCAAATGATGATATAAATTCTCATATTTTCTAAGAAATCCTAGCCTTTGCTTTTTATCTCTTTGCCTCTTTCTCATGACGCAAGTATCGCGCCTCTCCTCTTTGACTCTTTCCTTCTCTAAACTTGAGAGAATCAAAACTCACGGTTTAGTGATTTTGATTCACAACTCTGTGTATAAAAGGAAATGGTCTGAAGGTAACAATTTTATGAAAATTTCTTCTATTTTTTTTTTTTATAATTTTCCATCCTCTATTTAAACGAGATCTAGGGTTTTTTTTAAGCTTTTACATATTTTAATTGTCTTGAAACTTCAATAATTTTTTTTCTAGAAAAAATTTCACTAATTGTCGAAGTACTTGAAATGTTGCTGCAGCTTAAAGCTTGACATTTCATTGGCTCTTATTTTATTTTATTTTGTATAATAAGTTATAACAATAATAATAATAATAATAATAATAATAATAATAATAATAATATTCGGCTTGTTGCAATTTGAAGTTTGGACCTTGTGCTCTTGCTGTTAGTATGTGCATATAAATATAATATTAGTTTTTTTTATTATTTTATTGATGCATGTGAATCTCTAATTAATTAATTAATATATTAGCATATTAGTATAAGTTATTAATTAATTAATTAATGTCAATATCTTTTTTTTTTTTGTGCTTGTTTTGATTTAATGGTTTTGAATGTTTATTAGATGCAATTTAGTTGCTTTAACTCATTCTATCTTTGCAATCTAGATTTTTTGGAATTTTGCAGTTAAAATACAGGTATGCACTCTACTACTTTGTATATCTAAATAGAAAAGTTGTTTAAACTCTAAATGAAATTGACTACACCTTACATGTTAGCTGGGCTATTAGTGAATTAATTTTAGCTGTAAGAGAGTATCCCTTTGTGCATGATATTTGTGGATGATATAGTTATAATAGATGAGACGCGAGAAGGAGTCAATAGAAAGCTAAAGCTTTGAAGAAGTACTCTAGAGTCAAAGAGCTTTAAGTTAAGTAGAACAAAGACAGAATATATGTATTGCAAGTTTAGTGAAGGCTGAATTAGTGACAGAGAAGGAGATAGTTTGGATGGAGTGGTATTATCTCAAAGTAATCACTTTAAATATCTCAGTTTAATCCTTCAAGTAGATGGGGGATGTGAGGAGGATGTTAGTCATGGGATTAAAGTCGGATGGTTGAAGTGAAGACGTAACACGGAAGTTTTATGTGATTGCAAGATTCCTAATAAGTTAAAATGAAAATTTTACTGTACAGCTATACACCGGTCATGTTATATGATAGTGAGTGTTGAGCAATGAAGGAGTCATATGTGTCTAAGATAAGAGTCGCGGAGATGAGAATGTTAAGGTAGATGAGTGGCCATACTAGACTAGATAAAACTCGTAATGAGAGCATTAGAGAAAAGGTAAAAGTGGTGCCAATTGAGGATAAGTGGAGAGAAAGGAGATTGAGGTGGTTTGGTCATGTGAAGCATAGACATACGGAGGCTCCAGTTAGACAAGTAAAGCACATTGGGTTAGAGGATAGAAAGAAAAAAATGGGTAGACCTAAACTGACTTCGAGGAGAGTAGTACAATATGACTTAGAGGCATTACATATTTCCGAGGATTTAACCCAAAATCGTTTAGAGTGGAGAAAAAGAATCCATATAACCGACCACGATAAATTTTTAAGATAAAAGCTTAGTTGAGTTGAGTTATATTGGAATGACAAAGAAATGGGTACTATCATATCAAATGTTATTTGTAATTAATTTATGGGTGTTAATTCCTTTTCAATTTGTTGTATTGAATAATACAAGTAGTAACTATTTATAAATACAAGTACAAAAGCTATATGTAAATCTTACAGTTTTATTTTCTTTGATTATACTGGAGTGATGATTGGAAGGTTGCTGATGTTTATGCTAAGAAATGTTTTATATCAGACGCTTATCAGGATATCATATTCTATTTGCAGTAGTTATTAATTTAATTATTGTTTAGCATCATTGTAATTTGCTGCTATGTCTGAACAAGAAGATAGTCATCAACAACCTACCATTTTACATTCTGAATCAGCTATAGAAGCACAAACATTAAATTCTAATCCACAAACAACAACAAATGGAATTCAATCACCCACACAACAAGGAATGGAAGATGTTTGTGATTTCACTTAAACAAAAGGAAGACTAAAGAGTGTTGTCTAGACACATTTTGAAAAGCAAAAAAAAAAAAAAAAAAATTGATGGAGTGGATAAGCCTGAATGTAACTACTGTAATAAGTTGCTAGGTAGGGAATCAAGAAATGGTACAAGGCACTTATGTATCACTTGAAGAGGTGTCTAAGACGAAAGGTAATTGACTTGTGGCAACAATTATTGACTAACAACTTGAAAAAGGCAAAAGGGGAAATAGTCTCCTACTCATTTGATCAAAGATGTTGCAAGAAGAGAGCTAGCACATGCTGTCTTTTTACATGAATATCCTTTGTCCATTATGGATCATGTTGGATTTAGAAGATATTCAAATGCTCTTCGGCCTATGTTCAAGTGTCTAAAAAGAAATACCCTTCAAAATGATAACTTGAAGATATATGATTATGGGAGGGGTAAAACTATGAAACTGCTAGAGATGAATGGGAGCCGAGTGGCCATAACTTTTGATATGTGGACTTCAAGCAACAAAAAAAAGGGATTTATGGCAGTTACAATGCATTTTATTGATAGCATTTGAGCACTACAAAGCCGAATCTTAAGATATTACTATGAACTATATTAGTTTTAATTGATGCTTGTTAATTATATGCATTGATTTTGTTGTTTGATCTTAAATAGCATTATGTATTCTTTAGAATATATAATATGTGCTTGTGATTGAAATTACATATGTTAATTATAGGAATAGACATAAGATATCCAATACTACTTTTTTTTTAAATTTTTTTTAGGTTCACATATGTTTCATGTCCACAAACAAGTGAAGTACTTTCAAAAGTATTAATTGACTATTTAATGGACTAGAATGTCGACACAAAATTGTCCACTATCACATTAGATAATTGTTCCACCAATAATGCTTTGGTTAATGTTGTGAAAAGTAAATTGCAAGTTAATTCTTTGTTAAGATCCAGTTCCTTGCTTCATATGCGTTATTGTGCTCACATTTTACATTTAATTGCGAAAGATGGATTAGATGTTATTGGAGATGGGATAGAAAAAATCTGAAATGCTGTGCTATATTGGACTGTAACACCTAAAAGACATCAAAATTTTGAGAATGCAACTAGACAATTATGGATTCCTTTGACTAAAAAATTAGGTCTAGATTGTGTAACAAGCTGGAATTCCACTTATTTAATGCTTCAAACAACCTTACTTTACAAAAATGTGTTTAGTAGGTTGAAACAATGTGAATCTCAGTATAATGATTTGCCTCAACAGGAAGATTAGTTGTTTGCACAAGAGGTTTGTGGTAAGTTGAAATTATTTTATGGTGTCACTGAAATTTTTTCTAGTACAAAATATCCAACTGCTAACCTTCATTTTCCCAAAATCTGTGAAATTAAGTTAACATTGAATCAATGGCTTATTTCTTTTGATAAGACTATTAGTGAAATGGCTTTCACAATGCCGACCAAATTTGACAAGTATTGGAGTGTGATACATGAGATGATGGGTGTAGCTACTATTTTAGATCCAAGGTATAAGATTTCATTAGTTAAATTTTATCTTCCAAGATTGTATGGGACTTGCTCTCATGGTGAAGGAGAATAGTTATCTGATTTTAATTTATTTGTTATGAGGCAAAAGAGAGCTAAAACCATAGGTGTTAAAACTGAATTGGATCTTTACTTGGAGGAAGAGGTCTTACCTAGAACAATGAATTTTGATATTTTGCTTTGGTGGAAAATAAATATAACGCCCTCACTTTAGGTAGTCCGTACATTCTACTGTTCGGACAGCTAGGATGTCTGGAACTACACTGGAACTAGCGTGAGGAGGCATAAATTGACTGAATAAAGATCAAGAAAAATTAAGAAAAAAAATAAAAGAAATGAATTGCAAATGAGTTAAATAAGCCGGAGTCACAGCGATGGGTGACCTTACCGGGAAGCAATTGTGAAGATAATTGCCAACCCTAGACCCTCGAGAAACCCTAGGAAATAATTTTTGGGACTTAATTAAAGGTTTACTGAGGTATAAATGATATTAAAAATGTTAAAGAAAATTTAAAAATATTTATTAATCAGTACAGACCAAAAATAACCTGATAAGCTTAACGAAGGGCATTTTGTTCATTTTAACCCCAGAGTTGAATTTTGACCTAAATGTCAATTAAAATGAGAGAGATTAAAACACATAAAATAAATTAAAATTATGAATTATGGTAGGGAAGTGAGAAAAAAAGGGAAAAAAAGAAATAAAAATTATTACACAATCATGATATATAATGACTTCATTTAAAATATTTGACCAATGGGAAATTAACAAATATTTATTAAGGGATAAGGAAGAGTTAAAAAGGAGATAAAACAAAATTGAAATGGTCATCTTCTTCATTTCCTTCACTATGGCCGAACCATCACTCTTCCATGCTCCCACCATTTTCACTTTCTCCTAGCTTGATTACTCCTTACATCTCACCCCAAAACCCTAAATTCTCTTCACTAAAATTTATCCCCACACCATAACGAAGAGTTTGGCTGCCAAAAAGTGAAGGAATTTCAAAGTTTACACAAGTTAAGAATTATTCAATAGGAGGTTAGTGCACTATAATCTCTCCTTACACTTTTAAGTGTAGTAAGCATGCCAAATTAGGCTAAAATTTCATTAAATTGAAAGAAATTGCTAAGGGAATGATCACTCCTATTTTCGGTAAACATGAAATTCCTTAGGGTTTGATGTTTTTAACTGATGAAAATTGGTTCCATGATGATGTTTGATAAGTTAATATGCTTTAGAAGTTGAATGAATTAAATTTGCACAAATTAAATAATTGAAATTGGGGTTTGTGATCATGAATTGGAAATTTTGTGTAATTGCTGGAATTTGACTTTTGTTGAGGTGAATTGATGATATTTAGAAGTGCCATGAATGCCAAGTTATAGTTTGGGAGATTGGAGCAAATGAATTGGGAGTGTATTTTCTATACAGGTTGTGGGACTCTTTGAATCCAGTGTGGATTTTGACTTATAATTAGAAATGTTTGCTCTAATTGGTATAAGACCAACTGAAGATAAAACTAGGGCCAAAATACTCCATTTTTCATGAAGAAACCATGCACAAATTCTGTCCATAAATCGACCTAATTACTGCTTGAATCTGGCTTACCAAATCCTAAACCTACAAAAATGACCAAATAAACAATACATGTTCATTTGGTCATAACTCCCTCTAGGATGGTCAGAATGACCTGATTTTTATACCATTAGAAATGTTAAATATAGGAGCACAACTTTCATGAAGAACATAAAACCCAGAACCCAAGGGAACTAAGTCAAAATGTTAGAACAAGTTAGTACACTAAATCCTGGACTTTGCCTCAACAACCACTTGACCCCAGAACAGTGTTTATACTATAACATTCACTAGGAAATCCCAAATGAGATGAGCCAAACTGTTCTGGAAACCTAAGAGATAGGGCTCCAACTTTGATTAAGAACTTGCCTCAAATTTAGCGTGTAAGAACCCTAAAATGGGAGTTAAATCCACTGACCTAAACCTGGAATCCTGTAGACACAGGGTACCTAAGTCCAGGCTAGTTAATTGGCTATAAATAATTCTACAAAACTTGAAAAATTGTAATCCAAAATTTTTAGTGATCATAAGATATAGGGTAATAACTTCTATGAAGAGCATTAGGTCTAAAAGTGGCTGTAACATGTCCAAATAATTAGGGAATGATTGACTCCAGAATTTGCTTAGTTCTGGAACTAGAGAGAGTTAAGACCATAACTTGAGTTCTAAAACCTCAAATGATATGAATCAAAAAGGAAAACAAAGACAGGACATAGAGGAATAACCTCCATGAAGGAAGTGTGGCCAAACAGTGGCCACATCTTGACCAATTTGTTAGATGAACTTAAGACATCAAATCTGGACCTTGAGAAAGGTTCATAAAATGACTTGTTGTATGATATGAAGTTAATCAAAATGAGTTGCTAAACATAAAAGTCATATGAAAATACCCAAGGGACCTATGTCCTCATTATAATGACATGAAAATGATATAAAGTATAGATAGTACATCAAGTGAAATAATAACATGTACGAACCCTTAATAGTACATAGCATAAAATACTATTTTGTTCAAAGTATACCTAGATTTATTTATATAGCATGGATCGATTGGTATACCAATTAGGGACTACAGATTGTAGTACTGCCCACATAAATAATTATTGATAGACAATATATGTCTAAGATGATTGTTCTACTAGCTTATGCCTGCCCATTGGCCATTGTGCCTAATTTTATTTCTGGCTTTGTGTTGGCCTTGTGCCTGACATGACAGATGTATACATTTTAGACATACAGATGTTTAACTAGTATACTCCTGTGTATCCAGTTTTTATAGTTTGTTATATGTTACTTGGGCACATATATGAGTAATAAGTCTTAAATTTAAATAATTACATGAAGAGATCACAGATATAAGTAATAAGATTGAAAATGACCTAAATGAACAAAGAAGATCCTAATAACTTACTTGCTCTCAAGATTTCATAAAAAATGTAAATGACTTAGAAATTTATGAAATTACACATAAAATAATTATTTCAATTGTTTAGTTATTTTTCCTTTATTTTATGCACTATTGAGTGTTATGCTTAGCGCATTGGTTTTTTCCATCGCATAGGTACTGGAGAGTAGCAACAGCAGTAATGCCTAGATAGGATTTGGCCAAATCTGCTATAGTGTAGGTTGTCACCTCAGCAGTCCATTTTGATAGGACTCATGTATATTTATATTTTGTATTTTGGTTATTGTACATAAGTAAATGATGTAAATCATTTTGAGTTGTAAATAAATTGTAAATTATTTTATATGAATGAATGAATGAAACTTATATTTTCTTGAAATTGTATGAGTAGAAATGTTATGATATGACATATAGAAACATGAGATAGATATGAAATTGTTTTAACAGGTAAATAGTTTACACTCGCTAAACATTAATAAAATAGAGGAGACTCTATCTGGGTCTCTACAAAAATAAGATTTGATAAAAAAAAAATTTTTTTCTACGTGTAAGATAATATGAATAAATGAAAGTTAAAAATTAACAATGAATATGATAAGACAAGATAGGGTGCTCCAGCAGCGAATGTGGCACACCTTGCTCAGCTACACTGTAGACGGGTGATGGATGTTACATTTATTGGTATCAGAGTAAAGGTTTAGGCGGTCCTAGGCATAGAGAGATAGAGAGATATAGTGTTCATAACATGCATGAGCCTTTATATAGGAGTCGAGGTAACACTAATGCAGATATGTTCTTTGTCTGTTTTATAGGATTGATGGAGTCTGATTCTTCAGAGCAAGGGTCTTTCAGACCTGAGGAGGAGGAGATTGGTAGTCACATACTTGCTCCTAGTCAGGGATGAGACAGGAGAAAGGAGTCATCTCATGGTGCTACAAGTAGAGTGTAGCAGGCATTTTTGGAACAGATGACTCAGATGCTCTGCCAGGTTTCCAGAGCCATTCTAGAGCTGTAGCCACAGCCACTGCCTGTATAGCGGTCCCCACTAGAGAAGTTAAGAAAATATGAGGCCATCGACTTTATGGGTAAAAAGGAGGATGACCTAGCCGCTGCTGAGCACTGGCTAGAGCGGACTGAAAGAGTGTTAAAACAGTTACACTGCACACTAGAGTAGTAGCTAGAGTGCGCTCTGTCGTTACTACAGGAGGAAGCCTACCAGTGGTGGGATATGGTGTCCAGAGGGGTACAGTCGACAACGCTTACTTAGGACTTCTTCTTGGCTGAGTTCAAGAAGAAATATATTAGTCATGTGTATTTAGAGGCCAGAAGGAGAGAGTTTCTGACATTGAGACAGAGACAGCTTACGGTCTCTGAGTATGAGAGAGAATTTATGAGGCTAGGTAGATATGCCCGAGAGATAATGCCTACAGAGGCAGACCAATGCTGTAAGTTCGAGGATGGACTAAATGATAATATTAGACTTCTGGTGATGGTACATGGATATACAGACTTCTCACAGTTAGTGGCTGCAGCTCTTAATGTAGAGAGAGTACAAAATGATGAGCAAACTCGGAGAGATAAGCAGCGTAAGAAAGGAACTGGATCGTAAGCGGCCAAAATGCTTCATTTTTCATGAAGAAACCATACCCAAATTCAGTCCATAAATTGATCTAATTACTGTTTGAATCCAGCTTACCAAATCTTGAACCCAGAAAAATAACCAAATGACCAGTATATGTTCATTTGGTCATAACTCCCTCTAGGAATGTCAGAATGACATGATATTTATACCATTGGAAAGGTTAAACATAGGAGCACAACTTTCATGAAGAACACAAAACTCAAAACCCAAGGAAATTAAGTCAAATTGTTAGAAAAAATTAGTGCACCAACTCCTGGAATTTGCCTCAACCACCACTTGACCCCAGAATAGTTTTCATATTTTAACTTTCACTAGGAAATCCCAAATGGGATGACCCAAACTATTCGGGAAACCTAAGAGACAGGGCTCAAATTTTGATTTAGAAATTTGCCTCAAATTTAGAGTATAAGAACTCTAAAATGGGAGTTAAATCCACTGACCTGAACTTATAATCCTATAGACACAGGGTACCTAAGTCCAGGCCAGTTAATTGGCTATAAATAATTCTAAAAAACTTGAAAAATTGTAATTCAAAATTTTGAGTAATCATAAGATATAGGATAACAACTTCTATGAAGAATATTAGGCTTAAAAGTGGCTACAATATGTCCAAATAATTAGGAAAATATTGATTCCAGAATCTGCCTAGTTCTAGAACTAGAGTGAGTGAAGGAATCAGTTATGGTAATTTGACCATAACTTGAGTTCTAAAACTTCAAATGACATGAATCAAAAAGAAAAACAAAGATAAGATATAAAGGAACAACTTCCATGAAGGAAGTGTGGCCAAACAGTGGCCACATCTTGAGCAATTTGTTAGATGAACTTAAGACATCAAATCTAGACCTTGAGAAAGGTTCATAAAATGACTTGTTGTATGATATGAAGTTAATCAAAATGAGTTGCTAAACACATAAGTCATATGAAAATACACTTGGGACCTATATCCCCCATTATAATGACATGAAAATGATATAAAGTATAGATAGTACATGAAATGAAATAATAACATGTAGGAACCCTTAATAGTACATAGCATAAAATAATATTTTGCTCAAAGTATACCTAGACTTATTTATATAGCATGGATCGATTGGTATACCAATTAGGGACTACAGATTGCAGTACTGCCCATAGGAATAATCATTGATAGATAATATATGTCTAAGATGATTGTTCTATTGGTTTAATGCCTGCCCGTTTGTCATTGTGCCTAATTTTATTTCTAGCTTTGTATTGGCCTTGTACCTGACATGACAGATTTATATATGTTAGACATCCAGTCTTTATAGTTTATTATAGGTTACTTGGGCACAAATATGAGTAATAAGTCTTAAATTTAAATAATTATATGAAGAGATCACAAATATAAATAATAAGATTGAAAATGACCTAAATGAACAAAAAAGATCCTAATAACTTACTTGCTCCCAAGATTTCATAAAAAATGTAAGTGACTTAGAAATTATGAAATTACACATAGAATAATTATTTTAATTGTTTAGTTATTTTTCCTTTATTTTATGTACCACTAAGCGTTATGCTTAGCGCATTGGTTTTTCCATCGTGTAGGTACTGGAGAGCAGCAGCAGCATCAGCAGCAGTAGTGCCTAGACAGGATTTGGCCAGATCTGCTACAGTGTAGGTTATCACCTCAGTAGTCCTTTTTGGTAGGGCTCATGTATATTTATATTTTACATTTTGGTTATTGTACATAAGTAAACGATGTAAATCATCTTGAGTTGTAAATAAATTGTAAATTGTTGTATATGAATTTTATATGAATGAATGAATGAAACTTATATTTTTTTGAAATTGTATGAGCAGAAATGCTATGATATGACATATGGAAACATGAGATAGATATGAAATTGTTTTAACAGGTAAATAGTCTACACCTGCCAAATACTAATAAAACAGAGGAGGCTTTATCTGGGTCTCCACAAAAATAAGATGTGATAAAAAAAAAATTTCTACACGTAAGATAATATGAATAAATGAAAGTTAAAAATTAACAATGAACATAACAAGACAATATAGGGTGCTCTGGCACCGAATGTGGCACACCTTGCTCGGGTATACTGTAGATGGGTAAGGGATATTACAATAAATGAGGTTAAATATCCTTCTTTACAAGCAATAGCTAGGGACATATTAGTTATTCCTGTGTCTACTGTTGCAAGTGAGTCTGCTTTTAGCACTGGTGGAAGATTAGTTAGCCCACATCGCAGTAGGCTACACCCAAAAACTTTGGAAGCTTTGATATGTGCTCAAAGTTAGTTATGGGCTACTAAATTTTAAGGTAACATTGAACACAATGCATTTTCAATTTTCAATTTATTAATTTATTTAGAATGTCATGTATTTATCCTACATAATTTTTTATTGTATTTTAGATGGATAACATATTAATTATGATGGATATGCTACCATTTATGAAGATATAGAAATGGATATTGATGATGATAAGGAAATTGATGTAAGTAACTTTGTAGTTATTTTGAATTATTTATATGTTTATTACTTATAATTGTTTTATTTCAACTGTATAACTTTTGTTTACATTACTAATTTGATTATTGCAATTGAGCAAAGATCTATTAGAAGTTAAAAAATACCAAGTGTTTGGTTATTTTGCTCTTGCTAGATAGTATTTTGTATATTTTAATGAGCATAAATTGTTCATATGAGTACATAAGTATATATCATTGTGGATAGCTCTGACCATAGAATCTGCAGAGTTTTTTTTTTTTTGGCAATATGCAGGTGAAACTAATAAGTGAAAGACAAGTAATGCCAAATTTGAAGATGGTGACTAATTTTATATTGAAATGTTTCTATTTCTTGAATTGTATTTTTTTACTATGGTTAGATATTGGTTATATATTGTATTTTGACTCTCATATTATTAATAGGACATGTATTAATTTTAATGTTTTGTTGGATTCTATTTAATTTGATGAAAATAGATGGACAATGCATATTATTTTTTGGAATTAATATATGAATTTACATTAATGATATTTGATAATTGTAATCATTTGGTTAAAAAAAATAAATACAGCAAAGGTTGAAATGAACAGAAAAGGGGCTAAGCGGGGCGAAGCGGGGCAAGGATTCTAGTTTTTCGACGGGGCGGGGATTGGTAACAATTTTCTTACCTTGGTAGGGTATGGGGCAAGGTTGGGTACACATTTATTAGTGATGGGGTGGGGATGGAAATGGCATAAACCACTCCTGATCTGCCTTGTTGCCATTCCTACTTTTAGAATAATCCCTATTTGCCAATTCAAAAAAAAAAGCCAAATTGTCTTCTTTTTTCCATGTTAATGGAAGGTGATGAAATGATTTCAATTTCATAATATCATAATAAATTTCAATTTGTAATTGAAGCTTAAGGACAAGAGCATTATTTTTTGATATAACAAAAAGCTGATGTCTCTTCTCAATTAAATCATTCAAACAAAAAGAAAGTAACAGAAATAAAAAAAAATAAAAAATTATAACAGAAATAAAAAAATAAAAAATAAAGTCATTGTGCCTTGATCTTTAAATAATGCTCAGACTTTGGAAGTTGTTGTAGCTTATGCTTTAATGCAAGGGCAAGGAACAGGGCATCACCATCCATGATAGCACTTCGATTCTCACAATCATCTGGTTGGGCGAGTAGATGGTATTGATGTATGTAGGGGACTAAAGTGCACTTGTTGGTAATGGTTAGGTCGATTGAAGATGGTGGGGAATATTCCACAATTGTAATACTAAAAAATTTTCAAAAATAGCATCAAAGTAAAGCTTGAGATTTTCTTAGAATTTTGACATAAGTTTCATATTTTTTTTTTTTTTAGATTTAGAGAATTTTTGACAAATTTTTAAAGTTTGAAGAATTACATTGAAATGTGAGAAAACTATTGTAATTGGCTTATAGCATCATTATTGACATCGTTGTATGTTGCTAGCAGCTAACTTTGACTGTAGCAGGCTAATCTATCTAACTTTTACTAATAAGGTAGTGGATTTCTTTAAGAGATCAAATAGGAAGTGCTTTATCTTAAAGATAGATTTTGATAAAGCTTGTGACTCACTTAAATGGGATCACATCGATGAAGTTTTATGTTGCAAGGGTTTTAGGCAAAAGTGATATCACAGGTTAAAATATATATTTATAATGCTAGGGTTCCTATTTGATAAAGGATTCTTCATCAGAAGAGTTTCAAATAGTAATGGAGTTTGTCAAGGAGATATGTTATCTCCGTTTTTATTTGTATTAGATGTTGAACCTTTATCTCTTTTGATCTCTCAAGCTTATGAACCTGGTTATCTAGAAGGTGTGAAAGTGGGAGCTTGTTTCATCTCGGTAACTCATCAGCAGTTTATGATGACTCAATTTTCTTTTGTTTGCCAAAAGTTGAATATTTGCAAGTTATTATGAGAATTTTGGATTGCTTTTATGTAATGGCTAATTTATCTGTTAATTTCCATAAGACCTCCTTGGTTGGTGTTATAATAGAAGAGAGTCTTGTTGAATTTGTGATGTGACTGTTGATTGCAAGGTTGGGGAATTATTCTTGAAATATTAGGTTTTCCATTGGGTGTGGGTAAGAGAAATGTTGTGATTTGGTTTCCAATAATTCAAAAATTGAAAGGAAGCTTGCATTTTGGAAGGGTAAGGTATTGTCAATGGCAAGTAGACTTACGCTCATTAAATCCTATAGGCAAAATGTCCATCTATTTTCTATCAATTTTCAAGATCCAATGGAAAGTAGCAAAGAGAATTGAGCATTTAATTAGAGGTTTTTTTGGGTTCAGAGGTATGAAAGAAAGGAAACTTCATCTCATCAATTAGATGTCTCTACTACAACAGAAATATAAAAGAGGTTTAGGCATTCCTAATATTCTAATACACAATCAAACACTTTTGTTCAAGTGGATATGAAGATTGCAGTCGTCCCCTGAAGCTATGTGGGTTGGAATTCTCAAAGATAAGTATGAATTTCATTAAGATAATGGTCTCCCAATGGTTGTAAAGGGGAGGATGTCTTCTTTATGGAAGGATATCCAAAGATCAATTTCTTTTAGAGTAAATAACATCACAATTTGGAAGAATATACATTTTGCTATTAGTGATGGTAAGAATTGATGTTATTATTGGATTTTTCCTATGAGTATGGACATGTAAGACAATAGAGAAAACACTAGGTGGGTTACTTTGGGTAACCTCTTCGATGCTTAAGTCAGTAATTAGAATTCAAATTGAGAATAATTAATTGGAGACAACAACATACCTAATTATGGAGACTTGAGCCTCTTATATAAGCATCAAGTAGACTCCTATTTAGATAAAGCATGTGATTATAGTAGATTCCTATATTAAAGTAAGTCCAATTAGAGTTGACTTCTAGACCCAGATAAATAGGGATGTTTATCCTCAGAAGATAATATTTGTATTTTGGAGTGTTACTGTATCATTAATCGACCTTCGAGTACAGATTCAATGTCAGATGATGTATTAGATGACAAAACTCTAGCCACGTGATAGAGCTTTTTGAGATTTTTGGGTGAATTATTGCCTTAAACATTTTTATTGGTGTACTATTGTCTTAAAGAGTAGATTATCAATGCCTCTTTGGGCAGACTTATGCCTTGAATGGCTTATTGACGCCTATTTAGGCGAATGTGCCCCATGATTGGCTTGTCGATGCCTTTAAGATAGACTTATGCCCTAGGCTCTTTATAAGCAGATTGACATCTTGAGTTCTTTGTAGTTATTAGCTTTTTAGTAGGCACTATATCCAATTGGAAATTTTCACATATACTTTAAAGGAACTCTTAAACAATAGTGATGAAATTTTTTGGCTAGGTTATCGCGAACCACAAACCATTCACATGTTTGATTTCTTCCCTTATTTTATGTTCAAAATATAGATAATATGAGGAAGAGACACAACTTTTTTGTGTTTGTTCCCACAAACGGCACCAATGATGTTGTTCTCCTTTTTTTGTGGGTTATGGATATTGGGTTCAAGGATAGGACTACGATAGAGCCAACCATTAATAATGTCATGACACATTTGTAGTAGATATGGGCTATTAGGATGGTGCCTCTTAGAATTGGTAGCCAGATTGGAGACATGAATTATTCTTATGGAAGCATGACCTGTTTGATTGCCTAATTGTAATTTTGAATGGAGTTAAACTTTGTAATATTCATAAAGATAGACTAATTTGGAAGTCGACAAATAATGGCTTGTTTTCAGTGTCATCTTTATATAACATGATGGTTAAAGTATAAAATCAACTTATATCTAAATTTCCATCCATATGGTTAACATATGCCCCTTCAAAAGTCGAACTTCTTCTCTAGTTTATTTGTAGAAATAGGTTGCATTGTGGAGATTAGTTGAGCAGTATTGGGATTGTACCCCCTTGTTAAAAATTTTGCTCCTTTTATAAGAAATGTGAGGAATTGATCCCTCATCTCTTTTTGGTTTATGAATTGTCTTAGCAGGTATGGTGTTGATTCCTTCAATGGTTAGAGTGTTACATTTTTTTGTGTTCCTGGATTCACGTTGAATTTTTTTGTTCGGTTGAATTGATTAATGAGGATAAATTTCAAAAGGTTTTTGGTCCAATCTCTTCTATGTTGTGGTTTGGTTATTATGGTTAGGTGTTTAACAATAAAGAAAGTTTAGTTATTGTGTATGTACCTTAATTGTATATTTGGATGAATGAAGGCAATTAACCCAGAGTTCCCATATTGATCAGGTGTAGATTTGTTAGTCATTTCAGAAGCTATTAGAAGTTGGTCTAATGTAAGTAAGCATAGACTTGTCATATTATGGTCTCCTCTGGTAGCGTCATCCTTGAAATGGAATGTGGATGGATCATCGAGGGGCAAGCCTAGTGAGAGTGGTATTGGGGGCGTGTTAAGAGACAAGGAAGGTTCTTTCATTTGTGTTTTTCCTTGTGTAGTGGGTATTATTGAGTCAAACCAAGAAGAGTTGTTTGCTATAACTAAGGCACTTGAAATGAGCGTCTATATGATGGATTGTTTGGTTAATATAGATGAAATCATAATTGAATTCAATTTCAAGTTAATGGTATCTTGGGTATCTAGTTTGGTAGTAGCTCCATGGTAAATTAACTCTATTGTTAATTCCATTTTGAGTTATATTCAACAGCTGCCTCGTGTTATTTTTATGCATACTTGGCATGAAGCAAATTTTATGGTTAATACTCTTGCAAAGTAGGAAGTGGACAAGACTTCAAAGTTTATTGCTTTCCTATAGATTTTAGTTAGAAGTTGACTGATGGTTTTTGTTTATTGCTCTGTTTGCTCATCTTTTCAAGGTGGGCCTATTTTGCGTGCGAGTTCTTTTATTGCTTTTGTTAGATCGGTTCTTGGTGTAGATCTACTCTAATCATTTTGCTTTTGAAGTCTCTGTTCGTGGTTTTTTAGGGTTATTGTGTTTAGGTGAATTTGTATCAGTGATTTGTTTTGTTTATGTTTTTTATTTTATTCTTGGTTTTATTTTTGTACTACACTTTGCTTTAGGTTTTTTCATTTAGCATATGTCATCCTAAGTCATGATTGTATGGGGATCGAATGATCGACCTTAATAGGGTGATATATGCTAAGTTTTTTCTAGATATATTAATAAAAAAAAATATTTCGCTTACAAAAAAGGCTATAAGTTAGGGAGAGTATGACCTATGACCTCCCACATTGAGATGAGAGGAATAATACCACTTTTCCTACCTTATTCCACCATTTTGTGTCTTTGATCTATAATAACCATCATGAGCTCGATCTATAATAATCATTATAAGCATATAGTGAATGTTAGTAGCAACTATGTATAGTAGCTAGCAAGTGAAAGTTTATGATATTTCTTGAGGTAATTTGATAGTCTGATCATAACGGTGTAGTCATTTTTGTGATTTGATGTCTCTAAACCCTATTTTTATACAATTAAAGATAATTTGTAATGTTTTTGTATTACTAAATTTTGGATTTATCTGTCTACCAAAAATTAGAAAATATTATTTTAGAATACAATGCATACTTTGTAGAGAAAACGAACCTGGTTTAACTCTATTTTAAAAGCTAGTTCAAGGGGAGTAGGTTTGTCCAAGTATTATATATAGTTCAAATACTTCATCCCAAACCAAATTGGGACAACACACACCCCTCACACAGTATAAACATCTGGAGCATAAAGTTTATAGGCAAATGCATCTGGAGGTGGCTCAACATTGAAGCAGATGGCCCAAAATTAAGGCAGGGTAGGCTTTGATATCATGTAGAGAAAATAAACCGAATCTAACTTTGTCCTAAAAGTTAGTTTAAGAGGAGGAGATTTGCTCAAGTCTTATATATAATTTGAATACCTCATTCTAAACTAATATGAAACAACATATTTGGCTATGAAAAATAAAGTGATTTTTTTATAAGAAAAACAATGAAAAATAAAGTGATTGTGAGGTTGAATAAAACAATTATTTGACATTTGGTTGTGGCAATGGGTTAATGGGATAATGGTTGGTGACTCGCTGCGTTAAGGATATTCTAGCTGACTGTATTTGGAAGAATTATTTTAAAATGTTTTAACTTATTTTTTGTTTTATAAATTATTATTTATATATTTTTTATTATTATTATTTTCTAGACTCACGAGACATTCCATCAACCTCTTGTCAATAATAGTAAAGCAATCTGGCCATAAAAATAATGAGCATATATTAAATGATATTTCATAGCATCAGTGGCATTTTATAAATACATCTTGAAATTAACTTAGATGTATGTTTTTGAAAAATTACAATTGGAATATCAGGCATACTTATTATCTTCACTCTATTATTTGTGGCATTTCTGTTGTTTAATGGGTAAAGTTGGTTTATATTATCTTTGCTTACGTAAGGGGCTATAACTAAATTGAATAATTAATAGGTTACTTTGAATTGAAATTTTGAAGGCGAGTTATGACGTGCCACCACTATGATTTTGATTGGAATGAATACTGCTTTTGCTGTGTGGTCCTTAAATCCAACTTGTGCTACGTCGTCAGTCTTGAGATGGCTTATGTAGTGCCTCGTCCAAGTTGTGAAAAGGATTATTCGAGACATATAAAATAGATTCCCTCGATGAATGTAAAAATATATAATAAATCACTCTTGAAATGTTGTGATAAATTGTGGAATGTTGTAAAAATTAGAATATTTAATTTTAAGTTGCATTTTGAATGATATTTTATTTTTAGTGAAATTTTGAGACATTGTCTAGTAATAGAAAATGTGTTGAAATAAAAAATTTATTAAGCATTTCAATAGCTCTTAAATTTATCTAAATTTTAGTGTCAGTTAAATTTTAAAAATTAATCGGACAATAATCAAGCTTTTAGTGCTTTGAGGGATAAAAAATATATATATATGTTCAAACATTTTTCAGATTTTTTAAAAATAAGAAAAATTATTATTATTATTATTATTATTATTATTATTATTATTTAACAAAACTCAAAAGTTATTTGAGCTTTGACATTAGGCGTGAAAACTTATTTTTTACCTAAGTAAGTTGCGGCCCAACATTCGAGGAGCAA
Source organism: Hevea brasiliensis (assembly GCF_030052815.1). NCBI lineage: Eukaryota > Viridiplantae > Streptophyta > Magnoliopsida > Malpighiales > Euphorbiaceae > Hevea > Hevea brasiliensis. Next base: position 109,159,389 of record NC_079496.1, on the reverse strand, counting down.
TTTCAGCTTTGCTCAAGAAAAAACTTTGTAGGAATCAATCAACCACTATGCTGTTCCCTTCTATATCTTGCAATTATTAAATGTAAAATCAATAAAGATTTCTGAGATTCTGTATTAATGCATGAAAAGTTCAATTGCCGGAGTTGGGTCCCTAAAGTTCTTGTCGTCCGCCAAATGTACGGTTCACACTGCAAATGCACTCTGGCATCTTCAGCCACTTTCTACTAAAATTTCACCTGTCCACAAAAATTTAAAACATTTGCTTTTTTTTTTCTTTAATGAGATAAAACAAAGATCTTTCGCGTGATTGTAAGATTTGAAGTTGGTTGTCTTCTCTATAACTGATACTTCCAAAATGTTTGGAGCCCAGCCGGCAGCCCGACAATGACCGGTGGGCAGGAATGATTTTCAGGGTAGAAAACATGAGAGGAAAAATAAGAAAGGAAAATGAAAATAAAAATAAAAATAGTGTGAAATTTTTTTTTTTAATTGAATGTTAGGAAAGAAAATAAGAGAAAAAGTAGCTTTTTAAATATTTATTTTATTTTATTATTTTAATTAAAATAAATAATTATGAGAGTAAAGGGATAATTTTATTTATTTTTTATTATTTTTTTAATTATCAAAATTTTTCATCCACTTTCTTTTTAAAATGAAGAGAAAATAAATAGTGATATTTATTTATTTATTTATTATTATTCACTGTTATTTTTCTTCCTTTCTAATTTTTCCTATTTTTAAATAAGAGAAGGGAGAAAAAAAATTTTTTTTTCCTTCATAATTTTTCTTCCTCCCTTATTTTTTTCCAATTCAAAGATAGCATTAATAAAGAAAGGAAAAAAAAATACATATACTAAAGATAAGTACTTGCCTGCTAGATTTGTTAAATAATTATTTTTTTATTAAAAATATTAAACTCATATTTTAATTTCTTGAATATTAAGTCTATATTTTGATTGGAGGGAAATAGGAAGGAAGGAAAATTATGAAGAAAAAATAAAAATATTTTCTCTTTTCTTTAGTTTGGAATGAGAGAAAATTGAAAAGGAAGAAAAATAAAGGCAAAAAATAACAAATAAAAATCATTATTCATTTTCTCTTCAATTTAGAGAGAAAGTGTGTAGAAAATAAGTAAATTATTTTTTTTCCTACAATTATTTATTTCAATTTCAAATGAAAAGAATTAAATAGATATTTTATTATTTAAAAAGTTACTTTTTCCCTTATTTTTCTCCCTAACATAAACAAAGAGACACTTTTATAATTTCTTTATTTTCTCTCCTTTATTTTCTTCCCCTGAAACAACGCTTTCAAACATGGGCCAAGTGATGCGATTCTTTTTCTATTGGCCTTTGAATGGTAGTTACGTGGAACCTACACACAATGAATAGAGGTTACGGTGTTCCTCACTTTAGGAACTCCAATAATTTAAGGTAGTAAAATGGAGAAATGATAAAAATTGAATTGAACAACGCAGGAAAGAGAATTCCCTAATTCGAGAGACTTGATAATGTTTTCTTTCCGGTGCATAATAATTAATTAAGTAAAAGTAATTTTCTCAAATTACAACCCATGTGAGATCCATTCTATATATATATATATACACACACACGAGACAACCCATGTGAGATCCATTCTTGAATTTATGGCGTAATTAAAAGTCAACAAACCATGATACACGTAAATTAGACATAATAATTAATGAAAAATGACTACGTGCGGGCAAAAAAGCAAAGGACTAGAAGCAGAATCCAAGGGGCACAAGTTTCTTACGAAAGCAATTTAATTCAAGTTAATTATTGCATTTCAAGTTAATTATTGCATTAAAATCCAACCCCTAGGAGGCACAAGCCGACCAACTAAGGTTAGTAGGGCATTATTGATAGAAGGAACAAGTTGATAAGTACTCATCATGAAATCGACTGATCGACTCAATTCAAAATCTAATTACGAACTTTTTAACTATAACAACGTAAATATATGTTATTGAAGCTGGAATTAATCTTGCTCTGCAACTATTTTTAACTAAGATTATATTTTTTTTTACTTGCTTATATTTGATCTATCATAAATAAAAATATATGATGAGACTCACTAATTAAATTTATGAGATATACATATCTATATTTTAAACAAAAATTTCTCATTAATTATATTATCAACTTGATTGAAATAATTGAAATTTATAAAGTTGTTTAAAATCAAATAATTTTTAAAATTAAACATCAATTTAATGATTTATATAATCTAATTAAAATTAATATAGTAAAATTAAATCGATTAATAATATAAAATAACTTGATCTGATTTTGAAAAATAAAATTTAAATGACTGATGATTTAAATTAACACGAAACAAGACCTAGCTAGAGAAAAACAGATAATTAGCAATGATTTAATTTTGTTCGTATGGATTACCTGCTCCAATTTTATTTTGACTTCTTGGGTGCTATCGTGGAGACTTTATATAAGGTTATGGAAACCTAGTTGGATTTGCAAAGCACAGCAGTAGAGCTAGCCCTTTGGTTTATGTGATTTTGATTTCATTTCCGTTTAGAAATTAAAATTGAATTGAATTTTCGACGTGAATTTAATTTTTTATTATTTGATATTTTGATTTAGTTTGATTTATTAATATTTTAATTTTTAAAATAATTTTATATAATTTTTATCATCGATAGTCATGTATATTTATAATTAAAAACAAAGTATATCATATAATACAATAATATACTGATAATTAAAAATTATAAATTAATTTAATATATTTATAATTAAAATTATTAAAAAAATAAATAAAATAAAATATTAATTTATATTTAATTCATAATTATATTCAAAGTATGTAACATATCTAAAAAAATATAAAAATATATGTTATCAATTATTTGACTTGGTTCTAATTTAATACGATTTCAATACGATTTTGATAATATTTCAACTCAATTTTCATTGAAAAACTAAAACCAAATGAAAATAATTTCTAATCAGTTCAGTTCAATACCATTTTCCAATTCAATTTGAGATCTCAAAAACCTTGCTTACTCCTATACAAAATTTTTAAAGTTTGAGCATTTAAATTTTTAAATTTTAATTATTTAAGTTCAAATTATATATAAGTAAATATTACTTAGTGAATATCTTCAAATATATGCCGTAGTGTGTCATTATAATAATAATAATATAAGGTAACAAATAATTTTCAACAATTATAAATAAATTTTAATTATAGATTCTTGAATCATTTCTAAAATTGTGAAGTTTGAAATTTGAATTCTATTAAAAATTTAATAAAAATAAAAAATATTTCAATAATTGAACCATCAATCATTTTAATAAGTAATATAATTAATTTTATGAAGAAAAACAAACAATTTGTCTGCCCATTTCAAGTTTTCTTAACCAAATTCAAAATCTTCTTAAGTGGGTAGCTCCAATAACCTAATAGGGAAAGTGTTAGGTAGCCAACAACACATGTAATCCTACAAAGGAGACATACATGGATATGTATCCTCAAACAAGGATTACTTAGCGTCTACGATTCCTCGGCAAGACTAGTTCCCACCACTGCGGAAAGGGCGTTCAAAAGAATATGGGATCAATTTTATAGCTCATTTATGAATTTTATTTCGTATTTTATTTTTATTATTTAATTTTAATTTTCATAAAAAATCTCTGTAATCTGTAATGGTAGATTTTTAAATTAAAAAATTCCTCTAAACTATAGTATTGCATTTATAAATGTAATTTTAGCATTTTTCGGTGAAGGGTAAATCTTCATCTTTTCAGGAAGCATATTATTGTAATGATATTGATATTTTTATAATAAGTCTAGATGATAGTTAAAATGGTTGATTTTTTTTTTAGTTTGAGAAGAAATAAGATAAAAAGGTAATTTTATTAGTTTTTTAATTTGCAAACCTAGCCTATTAGAAGAATTTTTATAAAATAAAATTAAAATTTAGAAATTGTTTAGAAACAAATGAAAGTTAAAAAATAAAATTAAAATTAAAAAAAAAATTCAGGTTATAAAAATTATCTAAAGAATATACAAGGAGTAGTTGTGGAACTTTCAAAGAGAGAAGAGAAGGGAAGGCACGCAAAGGAAATGAAATTTTTAATGACTTGCATTGGATGACAAATTTGAAAATATACCCATTGACCATATTGGATAAATTATTGATACCATTTTTCAGAATTGATGCATGGACTTTTAGAGACCCTAATAATGATACCCATACGTACAGCAACTTGAGTGAGAAAGATGGGAAAATGAAAACCCATTATTTTATTCTTATTGTTATTAATCTTTGCGCCCATTATTACCTATAAAATTAAATTAGCCGCCCATCATGAAATCTTTCTTATATATATGTGTCTTAATCAAGGTTTGATCTATTAATTCATGTCATGTAGCTAATGGTTATAGTGTAATTACCATCTTTTGTTACTTTTTCATATTTTTAGAGTTAACTATCCTTTCAACAGTTATATAAAAAAGGCTAAATAGCTATGCTAGTCATTAGACTTTTTCATTTATGAGTTAGTATAACTCAAGATTTAGTTAAATATCGTAAATTCAATTGAAAATTTTCCATATATTGGACTATAAAGGTAGGTGGGGAAAAGAAATTAGGACTAACGGAGCATGTGACACGAGGTTAACAAAATGTAATTATTATTTTTATAATTTTTAATTTTTTATTATTGCTATTTAGATATTATAAAAGAATAGTTTAATTTTTAATCCTCCTAACATTTAAACCTTCTTTAGGGTTAAATGTTAATTTTGAAAGTATTATGTAAACGAAGCTTAACAAATGTAGTAATACCATACCTTCATTTAAGTTTTTTTTATTTAAATCTTACCAAATGCCATTAACTATATTATATAAATAATTATTTTTTAATCCCATAATAATTACTAATTTAAAGTTTACCAGCGTAATACTTAACTTTCACTTTTTTTAATTTTATACTAAACGCTTCTTAAATAAAAATAAAATGGAGAATATGAGATAAATTAAATTAAACTAAATAAATAAAAATTCATAATTGAAAAATATAGAATAATTAAAGAAGTTCAATTTCAACTTAATTATAAGAAAATATCATTTTCTTTCTTTATATATATATAGTTTCTTTCTTGAATTTCAATTTTTTTTTTCAAAAATTAGGTATAAGGTTTTCTGAATTAGCACACTTAAGGATGATCACATGTAACAGAAATGTGTTCAAAATTCAAATCTTTAGCTGGAAAAAGAACCTAGAAATAATATATATGATATGGAGATGGAAAATTCAGAAAGCTAGTAAACTCTCCTCTTTTCTTAAAAAAATAAAAAAATCTTATATCGTTAAAAAATATCTTATAACCAATCAATTAAATTTTTTTTTATACGTGTTATATATATTTTGAGATCTATATAATTTTTTTTTTCAATTTTACCTTTATTTCTATTAAATATGATAATTATTTCTATAATTTCTTAAAACTCATATTATCACTGTCCCTTATCTCTTAAGAAATTTTTAGAGGCAAATTAATGGATAGAGAATTTTTGAGATTGAAATAATTAAGTGAAATAAAGGATAATTTAGTTAAATAAAAAATATTTTATTATAATTCAAGTGATTTAATTGCTTTTTTAATTATCATAAAAAATTTTAAGATAAAATAATAATAAAAAATCTCAAACTATTGAATTAATTAGCCTGATGTGGAAGACAATAAGGAACATTAAACATGCGAAGAATTAGAAGAAATTATTGACTTACTACAAGTAGGATTCATTAATAGTTGTTGTAATTATGGAGAAAATTGCGTTTGGAGGAGCAATTATTGTACCAATTATTTGAGGCGGAAGCATCTAAGTCCTTGAATTGTTTTAGGTGAATTTTGATACTCCCTTCTAAACTGGCCACCAGGCTGATTCTAGTTTGAATCAATTTGGTATCATTGATTTTGGTTCATTTAAAAGAATGAATTGATATCGAAATTGTGAATTCTCATTGTTTTAGTTTTGGTTCAGTTTTGATTATAACTTGACTTAAATCCGAATTGAACAGTTCAAAATTTTTATTATTTTTTTATTTTTTTAAATTAAAAAAAAGTGGTTCAATCTGAATCATCTGGTTGTGTTCTAGTTGAATTTGGTTCGGTTCATATACGGTTCGAGTAAAAAATGAGTTTGACCGGTCCTAATTCTGAACTAGCCCTTGGCGAGGTCCACTCCCTTTGTCCTATAAAGATAGACTTATTTTTAATTTTTTTTTTATCTATTTCAAATTATAAGTCACTTTCTTTTTTGAAATAATAATTTATGTACTAATTTATTACTATACACCCTACTTAATATGAATTAAAAAATAAAATTTATTAGCCTAAAAATAATTTAATAATATGAGTTATTTATTGTTTTTTATAAAGCAATATAAGTGAAGAGTATATCAAAGGAAAAAAAAATAAACAAAATTTATTGTTTTAACTATATTAACAATAATCTCTAAATTGTGTGAAAATAGAGTAAGCATATTTTTATGGGATAGAAAGAGTGTAATTTGATTAACTAACAATCTGAACTTCCAACACCATCAATTTATATTCCATCCATCTCACAAAGATAGAATTATTTTATTTTCATATATTTAAAAAAAATATATAATTAATATAATTAAAGTAATAAATTTTGTTTAATCTTTTCCTAATATATTATTATTTCAAATTATACTCTCTCTGTCTCATAAAAATATGCTTACTCTATTTTCACATAATTTAGAGATTATAATTGACATAGTTAAAACAATAAATTTTTTTTCTTTAATATACTATACACTCATATTGCTCCATAAAAAAAAAAAAAAAGATAAACATTCATATTGCTCCATAAAAAAAAGATAAATAACTCATATTATTAAATTATTTTTGGGGCTAATAAATTTTATTTTTCAATACACATTAAATATGGTGCATATTGGTAAACTAGTAAATAAATTATTTTATGGGATAGACAAAGTATAATTTGATTAACCAACCAACACCATCCATTTATATTCCATCTATCTCACAAAAATAGAATTACTTTTATTTTCAAATAGTTTAAGAAAATATAATTAATATAGTTAAAGTAATAAAATAAATTTTGTTTGGTCTTTTTCTAATATATTATTATCTCAAATTATACTCTCCCTATCCCATAAAAATATGCTTAATCTATTTTCACTTAGTTTAAAGATTATAATTAATATAGTTAAAACAATAAAATTTGTTTTGTTTTTCTTTAATATATTCTTCACTCATATTGCTAAAAAAAATAAATAACTGATATTATTAAATTATTTTGGGGTAACTAATTTTATTTTTTTTACGCATATTAAATATGGTGCATATTGGTAAACTAGTAAATAAATTATTTTATGGGACAGAGAAAGTATAATTTAATTAATCAACGATATGAACTTCCAACACCATCAATTTATATTCCATCATCTCACAACCATAAATTTACTTTTATTTTCATATAGTTTAAGAAAATATAGTTAATATAGTTAAAGTAATAAATTTTATTTAGTATTTTCGTAATATATTATTATTTCAAATTATACAACCTTTTTCCCATAAAAATATGCTTACTTTATTTTTACATAGTTTAAAGATTGTTATTAATATAGTTAAAAACAATAAATTTTGTTTTTTTTTTAATACACTCTTCACTCATATTGCTCCATAAAAAAAAAACCTACTGATATTATTAAATTATTTTTTGGCTAATAAATTTTATTTTTCTAATGCATATTAAATATGTTTGATATTAGTAAACTAGTAAATAAAATATTTTGTATATTTCGATTAACCAATAATGTCAACTTCCAATACGATCTCTTTATATTCTATCAATCTCACAAAAATAGACTTACTTTTATTTTCATATAGTTTAAGAAAATATAATTATTCTAAAAAAAAGAAAATATAGTAAATATAATTAAAGTAATAAATTTTGTTTCCCTTTTCCTAATATAGCATCCATTTATACTGCTCAACTAAAAATTAAATAACTCATACTATTAAATTATTCTTGAAACTAATGAATTTTATTTTTCAATGCATATTAATTAGGGCCATATTAGTAATACATTATTTAGAAAAAAAAATTTTGTCCGACTTTATTTACTATTTTAGAAAATTAAGAAAATATTAATTTTTTTTCAACTTCACTCTTATTTATTATTATTTCAAATGTAATTATCTCTTTTTAATATTTCTTTTAATATTTTTGTACACTCCAATGATACTATAAGAGTAATTTAATAAATTATTATTTTTTTATAAAAATAATGTGATTTAATTATTTTTTTAATTTTTATATAAAAATCTTAAAAAATTATTGAAATTGGATGGATGGAGTAATACTTTGTGAAGCTACATGAAGATTGAAAAGGGGACATGACCTCAATCTCTCATGGTGGGCAGCCAAAATTTATTTAAAATGAGTCATTTTTAATAAAATTAATTCATAAAAATAATATGTAAATATAAGAAAAATGACTTATAAATTATACACATATATAAACTTTCAAATAAAAAAAAATTGGAACAAACTAATAAAACCTGAACAATAATTAATTAATCTTATAGAAAAATTGTTGGATAATCAAACTTTTATATGCCATTTAAAAGATTCAATTTGAAAATAAAAATTTATAAATTAGCTGGTTTTTTAAATTTGATCTGTTTAAATCTATTTTTATTTAAATTATAAACAAACTCTATTTTTTTAAATAATTTATAGAAAGCAAATAAATAAATATCTTATATAATTCAATTATCTTAATTTTTTTTTCTAATTCAATGGGTCAATTGACCCTACTCAATATCACCTATGCTCCCATGGCTCACATATAGAAGGGATCATTTGCCCTTTAAAACTTTTCAAAACTATATTTAATATATAAATATTTATATAATGTCCAAGTCTATTTAATGGTAATAAATTCATTTAGTAAATACAAATTACAAGCAATTTTTTTTACTATTTAATGTTAGTTTAACTAATAAATATTTTTATTATTCTTATTTTTAATCTAAAATAAAAATTTTAATTTTATTTACTTTTTACTGTTTTTTAAAATATATTTTACTAGTTTTTAAAAAATAGTGAATAAAATCATTTTTTAGATTTAATAGAGACGAAATGGATCAAATATAATTGATGTGGTGAACGATAAGAAGTATTTTTCTCACTTTTTCATCATTAAAATAGGAAAATGGAGAAGTCCAAACTTCCAAGTCTTTCACTCTTTACATTTTAAAATTTGATAAAATAAATTAAATTAATAATTTAATTATTATTGTGGAATTTTGACCCTGTTAATTAGGTAAATATATACAAGCACCGGTGATCACCAAGTTGAAAGAATTAGATGAGACACATGTGGAGTGGTGGTGGTGTTATTAATAAAAAAATGATTACTCTAAAATCTTGATTATCAGACAGAATGGCTCTTTCTTTAAAGTAAAAAAAAAAAAAGTAAAATAAAAAAAAGAAAAGAAAAGAAAAAAAAAAAAAGAAAGAGAGAGACAGTTGCTCTAAAATCTTGATTATCCGAAAGAGCAACTCTTTCTTTCCGACTTAAAAAAAAAAATTAAAGTATTATATATTTTACTTGGCATTATAATTGGAGGTTAAAATTACTTTAAAAAAATAATATTTTAAATATTATTTTAAAAATTAATTTAAAAAAAATTATTTTAATATTTTTATAATTAAAACATATAAATTTAACTTTAAATTATATTTTAATATTTTTAATTAATATATTTAAAAAATATTTTTCCCAACCACAGTTTAACATACTTTATAAATAATAATCATTTGAAAAGATTTATTTTTTCAAAAAAGGAAGGGCCCATTAACAAAACTAAAATTTTGGTATTTCTCTCTGTGATCTCTATCAGGCCTTTCAGTTTTACATCGCATGCAAATGTATACGTAATCTCAATTGGCTAAACTGTAATATTATATTATAATCTTTAAAAAAATTAAAATATACTCTCCCTATACAATAAAAATCGAGGAATACCTACTTAATTTCATTTCTGTCTTGTTATTATTCGCGGGACAAGAATGAGTTACCAGTCAGAGCAGATTGGATATTTCCATTCCCACCTACTGGTATTAAACAAAAAAGAACTTGATGACTATTACTGATACATTTCTTTAATTTATACAAGAAATGAAAAGATGTGTTTAATAAGGTGAATATATATTAGTTAGTCCTCAAGAAACCCACTTCCTAATTACTTGGCCACGATTGGTTATGTTGATATATTGATAGTTAATCCATATTGTACTATCATGTAGAAACAAGTGTTCAAATATATGTCTTAGGTCTTACACTATCTAGCTAATTTCCAAGTTAAAAGTCCACCTCAATGTGAATGCATTATTGAAAGTTGGAAAGAAAAAGGAAGTGCAACCAAGTCTTTGATAAGTGAACATATTTCGTTTTCTCAAACATAAGTAGGCAAGTAAGCCTAAACAATTAACTTGTTTGCTTCATATACGAATTCTCAGGAAGTAAGTTACATTGTTTAAGGTAAGTAATTTACTTTTTGGAAAGTGGAGGGAAAAAAAAGGCATTTTACCTTTCAGGAAGTAAATATTTATTTTCAACTAAATAAATCAATTTTTTATACTTTTTGAAAACTTGAAGTTCCCTAACTCACTCACAGCAACCAAAAATGGCGTATTATGAGCATTTCGTTAAATTGGACCCTATTAATATTGTTTAATGATGAGAATTTTTATTATGAACTAATTAAACTCATCATTAATCTTAAAAATTAATTGCTAATCTTAAATTAGGGACGAATTTAGTTCATCATAAAAACTCTCATCATTATTTGTATTAGCATGAGGGGGCATTGGTGGTATTCTTGGAGATTGTGATGGTATTGCACTCTTTTGTTCTTTCATCTAGTGCAAATATCAAAATCTAATGAAGTGAAACTCCTTGCGCTTCATAAAGTTTTGCTCATCTCTACCCAACAACTTCCTTCCCACTCTCAATACTATGAGAGAATTTTTGAGATTGATTCCAAAAATGTTCTCCATTGGCTGATTAGTTTCTTAGAGGTTCCTTAGAGATTAGCTATTTGGCTCAATGAAATCACCAATTTCATCTCATTTTTATCTAAAGTGACTTTTTGTCATGCTTTGTGTGAACCCAATCATTTTGTAAACCAGCTAGCTGTGGGACCCTAAGACCTGGTTTAGCATCGTTTTCTCACAATACTACCACGATAATTAGATATTAACACCACAAAGGTAAAGGAAAGGAGTCGCTACCCAAGTAATAACTGAGGCAAATTCATAAGAAGGAATATGGGTGGCAACTTACTCCTTGCAAAGGTCTACTATCCTTCTTTTACCATGAGCCAAATGGCCTAGTTCAGGATAGTGGGTACAAGAAAGGAAAAGTGCTAGACACCCTCTCTACCAGGACTTACCTTACAACGAGGGCCAGCCCTTACTAATGATTTCTAAAGTCTGTTTTATTGTTTCTTTTATTAAATTCCTGAACCATACATTTATGCAAGCTAAGATTACACACGCATTTGAATTCAACCCTTTAAAGAAAAAACATGTGTGTACGTGCACATAGAAAATCCTATAATGTAATGTTTCTAAGTTAAAAGACTTACCTTATTTGCCATCATATCTTACATGTATATTTATCCAAGTTAATTACATGCCAATTTATTTTACAAGTTATATATAGAATATATAAGAAAAGTCATAGGCATTTCAATCTAAAGTGCATGCATAAGTGGAAAATGAGGGTTCTAATCATGTTAATGTTTCTAGGTTATGTACTTAAGCCCATTAATTACCATGCTCCTCGATATGCATCTTTACTAAGTTTAATTATATGCCAAAGGTCCATTTGAAAATATTCAAAACAATCAAAATAAAATTAAGTCCTAAACTAAAGAAAGAGGGAGAAGAATAAAGATTAAAAACCTTAAAATGACTTTTACAACTCATAATAAAAAATAAAATTAATCCTTAAAATGTTACGAGGCTTTAAGCTGATTAAACCCATGCAAGAGGTCGTGGAGTTCTATTTTGAATTGGGTTAAATCTACCATAAGGTCCAATTTGTTATTCTTCCATGTCATTTTGTCGCAAGGTATTTTGCGGTCGCCCGGACGAACACTCACCGAAGTGGAAAAGAGTGAGGAGTCGCCACTTTAATTTTGAGGGAAATTAAAGAAAACCATTAAAATGAAACCACTTCAAAAACAGAGATTCTAGGTTCGGGGTCCGTAAACGGGTGGGGAAGGTGTTAGGAACCCCACCTCGTCCCTCAATGAGGGCGAGCAGATTTAACCTTCGCTCTTTATTAAAATCGATAGTTAGGGGGGGGGGGGGTGGTTAAGATGAAGATTTTAATCCCTTTGATAAAAGGGTATATTTGATTTTTCACTAATTCGGGTTACCCAGATACATAAATAAATTAGATGACCCTTAGTGAGTTGGTGTTGCGTATCAGTCTTATTTAGGGGGTTACTTTGCGTATTGTGCTGTCTTAATTTGAATTTGAGAAAATCTGGGTAAAAGCTTTTCCGAACTCTGGGGATACCCTATTTAAAGTTTGGATGATGGATCTCGGATAAGAACTCTCCTCCGATCTCCACATATTTATTAAAATTTTGGTTGAGAATCGGATAAGAACTCTCCTCCGATCTCTTTAAATGATTATTAAAAGTTTTGGTGGAAGATCGGATAAGAACTCTCTTCCGATCTCTTTTTAAATATTTATTAAAATTTTTAATTGAGAATCGGATAAGAACTCTCATCCGATCTCTTTTAATATGCAATTTTAGAGTTTTTGATAAAGGATCTTGGATAAGAACTCTCCTCCGATCTCCTATTTGGTTTGGATGAGGATCAGGTAAGAACTCTCCCCTGACCTCTTGAACTTTAATTAGGTTCGTATCATGCAAGGACCTTAGGCTAAGGGTTCTGGCATCCGAAGACACTGGGAACCCGGATTAAGCTTCTTTTAACTCATCGGTATCTTGTGACTAGATAGGAAAAACCAGACTTAATTTTTACCGATCTCCTATGTGGTCGCCTTACCAGTACCTTTTGGCAAGCCATATTTGCTCTATTTCATTTGCTAGTCTGAAATTCGATTTTACTTCGACTCCCCACCTTACCCAGTCACCTTCTTGAGCTAGTCTAGTGGCTCGTCTTTATAATTTTCTCTGATTTATTATCTAAACTTTTATTTAAAGAAACTCTCATGTTAAGATACAGTTACCAACATTTTATCAAACTACCTATACGCTACCCGTAACAAGAACACCTACATTAAGAGATAATAAAAGACCAAGAATAGATAAATAACATGAACTGATGTATCAAAAGATAAACTCAAGAGAATAACCACCTATGTGGGACCTTTTAACATAAGACAAGCTTTAATGAAAATTACGAATATAAAAAGAAAATAAAGAAAAATACTGAATAGGGCAACGGTTCAGATACTCATCTGTAGGAAGTTGAACCTATTGAACTAACTATGGAGTCACGAATGTTGCAGAGTTGCGTGCTAATAGTCTGGGGACTAATGTTTGCCTTGGAATGAAGAGTACCAAGTTAAAATGCAGTCAAACCGAAATGACAACAACCGAGTTTGAATGAGGTTGAGCTTGGAAAATGAAAGTGGAAATGAGGGCAGAACTGAAACTAAGAGAGGATATCACAAAGTAATGAACGAACTGAAAATGGAGAGTTTCAGTATTCAATACTTCTTCAAAGAAAATACTTTAGAAAACTGGTTTCTGAAGTTTTTCCTATTTTGAAAGCTTAAAAATAGCAGAGTAGCAAAACTGAATTAAGTTTCAGAGCCTTTCCACTATAGTCACCACTCTTTTCTTCGTTTTTTTTTTTCAACAGTTTTCATGCAGGTATTTATAGGGACCGGGTGCTCCCAATGAAGGGTCAAGATTTTCTTTGAGGGAGATGGAAGGTTTAGATTTTAAAGGACATGATCTGATGCTTGGGAATTAAAGAGAATCAGAATGAACGGCTGAGATCCTCTTCAGAATATTTGTCCTTTCTCTTTTCTAATCTGACGGCTCAAAATTTTCTTATCAAGGGCGATCCGAGGGCTAGGAATAAAAAGCGCCGGTCTTGTCTCTTTCTTCTTTGATCCAAGGGCTCAGGGCTTGTACTTATAAGTAAGATCAACGGCGGAGATTGAGATGTACAAGACTGTCATGACATACTCTGGCACCTGTCAGTAATGTGGGCGATTCTGCAAATGAGGCGTGCGGTGGAGATTTGATCTCGTCTGCAACGCTTTAACTATCTCGGCTCTGATTATGATGACAGTTATTGGAAGTTGTCTTATTCTCTTTGCTTTTCGATCTCCCTTCCCTTCCGATCTTTCTAATATGATCCTTTTTCGATCTCTCATGCCGGGCCCCTCTCCCGATCTCTCCCATTTTAGTTCCTTCTCCTCCGTCCGGGCTGATCTGGTCAAAGCATTTATTCCTTCAGTTTCTGAGGTGTCTGCTTTGTTTTCTGCTAGCAATAAATGCTCAGACCTTCTCTATATATACCTTCAACGAGAAATTTTTCTGCATTTCATTTTCTCCTCTTTCTTTCTCACTTTTCCTGTTCTAGCTGCTTCGGCAACAATCCCGGCCATGATAGTTGCTTTGGATCTTTTTCCGGTTGTTCACCTTGTTCACCGACTAAAAATTTTTGACCCCGATGATCAGAAAATCACTATGGCCATATTTGATGACAGTGAGAGAACCAGACTAATTTACCGATCCAGATCGAGAATATTGATCATGTCAATCTCGAGTTAGTCGACCGATATAATCGGCGAACTGATTTCGGGCGAGAAGACTGCTAATTTCCCTCCTATTATTGGTGACTGCCCTTCGAAGTTCATTTGGCTTCTCACCACATTGGGTGTTCCAACAGTGGCTCGGTTCGGAGCGATAACATTGACGATGACCTCTCTTATCCTCATGAGAGTCATAGTCTCCCCATCTGAGCTGTACATCTATCCGATGTCGATGGCCGATCTCCTGATGCCCAGGCATAACTCAGTAGAGATGCAGGGAGGCTCATCCCAGCCCTCAGGACCGCCGGCTCCTGAAATAGAAGTGGTTCAGTCTCCTCCTCGTCAAGAAGAGCTGCCACCACCCCCTCCAGTTGCTTCGAGTGCAAAAGGGGGTCCTTCCCAACCTACCTCGAGGACCCTCTCCCGCGGCGCTCAAGTACTGATCCATTCCTTGGAGAAGAACTGAATTGTTCGGGAGAATCCGGGTTTGGCTAAGGTTTTGGGAGCCTCCATCTGCCTTTGGGAGGATCGAGATAGGCTAAACCCGAACAGTCTCGATGATATCTTGACCCAGACTATGAGCCTAAGTGTGGAGAGTTTGGTGAACCAACACATTGTCCGGGAGAAGGCTCACCGCTTGAGGCAGGAGATCGAGAAGGTGGGTTAGGAAGCCGCTTCCCTCCGATCCTAACTTTCATCCGCCCAAAACTACATAGCTGAAATTGAGGGGCGGATGAAATTCTACGAGGATAAACTGGCCGAGCAAGCTCATGTTCTTGAAGAGGTTCGAGCGCTCCGAGCCACTGACGTCCCTCGCCTCACTGAGGAACTCAAAGCAAAAGAAGAAGAGGCAGTGACAAGGGAGGCCGGCACTTATGTGAACGCCCATGGGGATCTCTTAGCCGAGCTCAGGAAGCGTTATCCCGAGGAGGACTTTTCCTAGATGGTGGACCTGGCTCCCCAAGAGGAAGAGGATAGCGAGGAGGAGGCTGAAGGTGATAGAGGGGGTGAACAAAATGTAGAACAGGTTGGGGGTGATCCTCCAGCCGAATGACTCATATATATTTTAATTTGAAATGAAATGAAGTTCCTTTTTGTTCAATGACTGAATGAGATCGGAAAGTATCTAAGTTGCATAAGCGCCTGATTGTCTGAACATATTAGAATAACTTGAAAGCAATTATTAATCTATGTATGAGAGATTGATAAGACATTGTAAACATGAGATCGGCCTAAACCGAGAACAAACACTGAACGAAACTTTAGATTATTAAAATTGGAAACCTGATCTGAACACTAAAGATCGAAAGCACCATTAAGCCGGATTAAAACCTTAACTTTATTGAACAACTATCTACAATATATATGAAAGGGGGATTGGATGGCATGAAGACCTAATGTTGGTTCAATTTCATTTGACAAGGGACCGGATGTATGATTGACTGGCCAGGAAACTTGGTAATTGATTTGAGAGATCGGTAAGGATGGAAACCTGGTACTGGTTTGATTTCTTGTAAAGAGAGATCGAAAATGTGATTAGTTGGCAAAGAGACTTGATTTTGGTTTGATCCCAAGGAAGAGAGATCGAAAATGAATTGAATGACAAGGAGGCTCGGTGCTGGGGGTCGATTTCAAGGTCTATTGATTTTGGGGATCGACCAAAATATGGTGTCGACAGCTGCCCCTCTTTACATAATTTCTATTGACGGGAAAAAATGTTCCCGTGTAGGAATTATGTAAAGATTCAGACCCATATTTTGGGCGATTGGGTATTGAAATGTTGATACTCAAAATCAAGGTTAGGAAACTAAAACCAACTTAGGTCAGCAACCCCAGGGTTGGTATCAGGAATTCAAATGCTGAAAAACTAAAATCAACCCGGATCAAAGAACCAAAAATTTAAACGTTAAAAAAATTAAAATCAACTTAGCTCAAGGAACCAGAGGTTGATAACAAAAATTTAAATGCTGGAAATTAAAATCAACTTAGATCAAGGAACCAGAGGTTGATAACAGAAATTTAAATGCTGGAAAATTAAAATCAACTTAGATCAAGGAACCAGGGGTTGATAACAGAAATTTTAATGCTGGAAAATTAAAATCAACTTAGATCAAGGAACCAGGGGTTGATAACAGAAATTTAAATGCTGAAAAATTAAAATCAACTTAGATCAAGGAACCAGGGGTTGATAACAGAAATTTAAACGCTGAAAAATTAAAATCAACTTAGATCAAGGAACCAGAGGTTGATAACAGAAATTTAAATGCTGAAAAATTAAAATCAACTTAGATAAAAGAACCAGGGGTTGATAACAGAAATTTAAATGCTGGAAAATTAAAATCAACTTAGATCAAGGAACCAGAGGTTGATAACGGAAATTTAAATGCGAGAAATTAAAATGCTCACAAAGTAAGCCTAACCTGACACAAGAAGTTCTTCCGCAACAAAGTGTACTTAACAGGATCCCGAAGGTCAACGATTAATGGAGGACGAGTTATAAGACTTGTCCTACAACTTCCCTTTCCTTACTCACTTCCCCGGATGCCCCTTTTCTGTTCTCGACTTTCTTCTTGTTTTGCGGAAAGCGCCCTTGCGGGTTTTCACTTTCCCTTCCGTCCATTCAGCTAGAAGCGCCCTTCCGGGTTTTCACCCCTAGTTTTTTTTTTTACTACAAGTTTCTTAGCAAAGTACGCGAGGTTATCAACATCCAAATCCTAATCTTATAATAAAATTTTAACAAATTAATAGCGCATAGAAAACAGCATCAGAGTGTGAGTGTATAAGAAAGATAAAGCAAAAAGATAAATTAAAATGCGAAGAAGATAGATCAAAGTGAAATGATGACTTTATTATGGCTAAGGAATAAAAGGAACAGTTTCAAAGAAAAACATGATACAAGGATAGATCTCACAAATTTCTTATAGTTAACTTTGAAGTCTCTTAACTGCCATTATTTCAAGTATTCTACTGACGAGGATTCATGTCGCGATGATTTATTTTTCTTCCCTGGTCCCATATCTTCTTCCTTATTTCTCCATTTTCTGGTTCTAAGGGCGCCTTTTCGGGTTTTCACCCTTAGATTTTTTTTTTTTGCTCGCTCTTTCAGGGTGCCCTTTCAGGTTTTCATCCCTCACTCATTTTATAGAAAGTGCCCTTTCGGGCTTTCGCCTTCTTTCGCACATTTTGCAAGAGGCGCCCTTTTGGGTTTTCACCCCTACCCCCCCCCCCCTTTTTTTTGTTGCTAGGCATAATATCTCCGGACAGTGTTGGCATTCACGACTCTTAGGAATTCTTCACCATCCATGCGGGACAAGACTAGGGCCCCACCAGAAAATGCCCTTTTGACCACATAGGGTCCTTCATATGTTGGTGTCCATTTACCCCGGGCATCATTTTGATTCGGAAGCACCCTTTTCAGGACTAGATCCCCGGGTTGAAATTCACGTGGGCGAACGCCTTTGTTAAATGCCCGAGCCATTCTTCTCTGGTATAACTGCCCATGACATGCTGCCGCTAGCCTTTTCTCATCTAGCAAATTTAATTGGTCGAACCTTGACTGGATCCACTCCGATTCATCAATCCCTGATTCCTTCAGAATTCTTAAGGAAGGAATTTCCACTTCAATAGGTAATACAGCTTCCATCCCGTAAACTAGTGAGTATGGGGTTGCCCCAGTTGACGTCCTTACGAAAGTCCGGTATGCGTGAAGGGCGTAGGGAAGCATATCATGCCAATCTCTATAGGTGACTGTCATTTTTCGAATTATTCTCTTGAGATTTTTGTTTGCAGCTTCCACTGCTCCATTCATCTGGGGACGGTACGGTGAGGAATTGAGATTTTTCAAATTCTTGGCGTTGTCAGTGACGATCTCACTGGGGAGGCCGTGTCGGCAGATAATATTATTTCAGAGGAACTTGAGAAATGTGTTCTGTGTGATGTGGGCATATGATGTCACTTAGACCCATTTAGAAAAATAGTCAATAGCTACCAAGATAAATCTATGTCCATTGGATGCCTTGGGGTTGACTGGACCAATCACGTCGATTCCCCACATTGCGAAAGGCCATGGTGAGACGAGGTTGAACAATTGGTGAGGCGGGACGTTTATCGGATCCGCGTAGATCTGACATTTGTGACACTTCCGAAAGTATTCAATGCAATCCTTCTCCATAATAGTCCATAAGTATCCCCGTCGCAAGATTTGCTTAGCCATCATATGTCCATTAGCATGGGTAGCACAGTTCCCCTCATGAGTTTCGAAAAGAATCCTCTTTGCTTCTTTTGCATCCACGCATCTCAACAATTCACCGTTGGAGCTCCTTTTGTATAGAATTTCTCCACTGGGGAAGTACCCCAAAGCTAATCTCCGGATTATTCTGCTTTTATTTCTACTTGCCCCTGGAGGGAATTCTCTAGTTTTGATGTAGACCTGGATGTCATGATACCAAGGTTTACCATCAGTTTCTTCTTCGATCATAAAACAGTATGCTGGCTCACTCCTTGCTTTGATCTGCAATTCCTGAGTCGTCTGCCCTTCTTCTATTTGAGCCATAACAGCCAGGGTGGCTAAGGCATCCGCGAATTGATTTTTATCCCTACTGAGGTGAGTGAAAGAAATTTCTTCTAATTTCTTGATCAATTCCAGTACGTACTTCTGATATGGGATTAACTTCGAATCCTTAGTTTGCCATTCTCCCTTGACTTGATAAATGATCAAGGCTGAATCTCCATATACCTCCAACTTCCTGACTTTCATTTCGATGGTGGCCTGTAAACCCATTACACAAGCTTCGTATTCTGTGACATTATTAGTACATTCAAACCTTAACTTGATGGCTATTGGGAAGTGTTTCCCATCGGGTGATACCAGTACTGCCCCAATTCCATTACCAGACAAATTAATAGCTCCGTCGAAATACATTTCCCACACATCAGCTGGCTCTTTTTCTTCGCTATCGACTTCATTAACATGCTCATCAAGGAATTCAAAATCCAAGGCTTCATAATCCTGGATTGGGTTTTCTGCTAAAAGATCCACGATTACGCTACCCTTTACTGCCTTTCGGGTCATGTAGACAATGTCATATTGAGAGAGTATGACCTGCCATTTGGCTATCCTTCCCAGCACAAATGGGCTTTCGAATACATACTTAATAGGATCCATCCTAGAGATGAGCCATGTCTTATGATTCAACATGTAGTGTTTAAGTCGATTTGCCGCCCAGGCTAATGCGCAACAAGTTTTCTCTAGGAAAGAGTACCTTGACTCACAATCATTGAACTTCTTACTCAAATAGTAGATGGCTCTTTCCTTTTGACCAGTGTCATCATGCTGCCCCAAAACACATCCCATTGAATTCTATTGGACAGCCATGTATAGAATCAACAGTCTTCTCGCCACCGGAGGAACCAATACTGGTGGGTTTGACAAGTACTGCTTAATTTTCTCGAAAGCCTCTTGGCAAACTGAATCCCATTGAGCGGTGTTGTTCTTTCGGAGTAGTCTAAAGATAGGCTCAGCCTTAGCAATGAGGCTGGAAATAAATCTCGAAATGTAGTTCAGCTTTCCTAGGAAACTGCGCACCTCCCTTTCTGTCTTTGGGGATGGCATCTCTTGAATAGCTCGAACTTTGTCTAGATCTACTTCTATTCCCTTCTTACTCACTATGAACCCCAACAACTTCCCAAATTTAGCTCCGAACACACATTTGGCAGGGTTCAATTTTAGTTGATACTTCCTGAGTCTCTCGAATACTTTCCTTAGCACCTGCACATGGCTTTCTCCTTCCCTGGATTTGATGATCATATCATCGACGTACACCTCCACTTCTTTGTGCATCATGTCATGGAATAATGTGACCATAGCATGTTGGTAGGTAGCGCCTGCATTCTTTAAGCCAAATGGCATGACCCAATAATAGAATATCCCCCACTGAGTGACAAAAGCGGTTTTCTCCTTATCCTGTTCATCCATGAGGATTTGATTGTACCCGGATGCTCCATCGATACATGAACATCTGCCCAATCCTGTGGCATTGTCTACTAGCACGTCTATGTGCGGGAGAGGGAAATCATCCTTCAGGCTCGCTTTATTAAGATCCCTGTAATCAACGCATACCCTGACTCTTCCGTCTTTCTTCATTACGGGGACAATGTTAGCTATCCATTGAGGATATTTGACTACTTCTAGAAACCCAGCTTCATACTGCTTTTTGACTTCATCCCTGACTTTGAGCATCGTGTCAGGGTTCATTCTTCTCAGCTTCTGCTTTACCGGGATCGTTCTAGGAATTAGGGGAATCTTGTGTGTCACAATCTGGGGGTCTAAACTGGTCATATCGTCATAGCTCCATGAAAATATGTCCAGGAATTATTTGAACAGACCGACCATATCTTGTAATTCTGCACTCTCCACAACTTTAAGTTCTCGTTTTATTCTTCTGTGCCAAAATTCACGGTGTGAATTTCGTCCTTGTAAGGTACTAGGGAAGGTTCATCTCTTTCATCTCTTTCTTCTACGAGTTCCTCCTCAGAATTACTTGAAGTAATGGCAGTTATGGGGATTTCAAAATTAACCAGAGGAATTTCTGAGTCTATTGAATTATTAGGTGTTAATTGATGAATGGTCCTGAAGAAATGAAAGTGGAATATATTACGAAAATGGCAAAACAAGGAAAAGAGAATTGGATGTAAAAATGCGCTATTAATCCATTTATATTTGCATCATAAGAAAAGGGTCCATTTACAGTACTACACTTGTCACCATGGACAAAATGATCAAGTGTTGATAACCAAAAGTACTTTACTCGAAATTGAGTACAGGAATGTCATTTGCCGTCCAGTTGTCCAGTTCTTGCCCTTCAGCTATTGGCAAGACTAGAGCTTCATACAAGGAATCGAGATGGATGACATTAATGGATGGTTCATCGGGTGATTCTTCACTTTCCGCTAGATTTTCAATAACCGGCTTGGTGAAGACCTCTGCGATTTTCGGGACTACCTTCATTTTCCCGACTTTCTGATCAAACCTCTGATCCCGAAGCATATTTCTCATCCAGAATCGTCCATCTGTGAGAGCATCTTTCTCATAACCCAAGCCGTAACGGCCAACCTTCTGGACGGCTGGTATAGGTTCGACAATCCCTTGTAATGTGGCGCCTAACCCCTTGCCCTTTTTATAACCACTCTTTAGCATCACATTTGCTACCATAGCCGTAGCCCCTTCATCCCTCAGGATAGTTTCTTGCAACTCTAGAGCTTGAAAAGAGCTCTCCAATGATTCCTCAGTTGCTTCCACATAAGAAAGTGATTGCGGCTTGGTGACCAGCATGGCTTCCTCCCCTTTCACCGTGATGATTTTACCGTCCTTAATGTATTTGATCTTCTGGTGTAAAGTCGAAGGAACGACATTTGCTGAATAGATCCAAGGCCTCCCCAGCAACATAGTGTATGCAGGTTCAATGTTCATCACTTGGAACGTGACGTTGAAGGTGCATACGCCAATTTGGAGTGGCAGGTCAATGTCTCCCAGTACCTCCCTCCTTGTGCCATCAAAAGCTCTTACCACCATAGCACTTTGACGTATGTTTGACCGGTCAACCGGTAGCCTAGCCAAAGTGGCATTAGGCAAGACGTTGAGTGCGAATCCATTGTGAATGAGGACCTTGGCAACTATGCAACCTTTACACTTTACTGTCACATGCAGAGCCATAGTGTGCTTTAGGCCTGCCGGGTTTATCTCTTCTTCTGAAAAAGTGACAAAGCTGGATGCTTGAATTTGTCCCACTATTTTCTCAAATTGCCCCAGTGTGACGTCGGGGTTAATGAAGGCCTTTCCCAAGATCTTCTGCAAGGCTTGGCGATGTACCTCTGAGCTCAAAATCAAGGATAATAGTGAAATTTGTGTAGGTGTCTTTCTTAACTGTTCAACAATGTCGTATTCACTTTACTTCATTATTTGAAATAACAGCTCCTCCTCTTCATTTGATCCGGCAGGTTCTCCTCTCTCCACTTTCTCAACCTCCTCTTCTGTATTCTCTTGGGGCTCTCCCATTTTTTACTTTCCCTCTCTTCTTTTCTTTCTCTTCACCCTCGTAACATCTCCCACTTTGGATTATAAATTCAACCTCTTGCTCAAGTGGGGAGGATTTTGTGGTAGCGACGGGCTGGTGGTTTGATTGGGGAGTAACATTACCAGAAGGTCCAGCGTAAGTCATCTTGAAGTGCTCGTGAGGAGCGAAGCACGGTTTAGGGGGTACTGAAGGTGAGGCAAGGCTAGGAGCCGGTGTACTGCTCGATGCTCCTTGGGTGAAGACTTGGAAATCATAGTTCTAGGGTACAACACGAGTGTTTGTAACTGGGAGCTGGGACAGGGGTCGGATGATTATTACTGGTGGTGATGATGTTGGGATAGAGAAGGTCATTCTGTGATTAGAGGCATTTTGGCCGAATCGGGCTGCATTTATTCTGCCCTCCATTTTTGACCTTGCTTGGCATCTTAAGACCTTGAGGGACAATAGGTTCTGGACCTCTTGTTTGAATTCCTCACAATTTTGCAGCTCGTGGTCAGCTGCTCTTCCATGATAGGGGCATCACGCATTATTTTCAGGCTCTGGTGTTTGAGGGTAGAGATAACCTTCCTTTACTGCCATTGTAAAGATTTCCTCAAAGTGAGGAATCAGTTGATCTATCTCCAAAGTTGACCCTTCTCCTTCTGAATCTATCATGTTCATGCCACTGCTCGTACCGTGATTGGGTAATGGGTTTGAGGTGACATTGGGAAGGGAGCCATTCCCTTCAATTTTCAACCATCCATTTCTGATTAGGGCGTGTACTCTCCCTCTGAGTGCCCCACAATTATCAGTAGAGTGCCCCTATGCCCCTCCATGATACTCACACCGGGCACTGGCATCATACCACCTGGGGTATGGTGGCTGAATTGGGTCAAGTGGAATTGGCACTATTTGATTTATACCGATGAGGTATCGGTATATTTCTCTAAGTGGCAGGGGAAGAGGTGGATCAGAATTTCTTGGTGGTCTCGGGTTATTTTGAGGTGGTCTGGGTTGAGTAGGTTGAGGAGGTGGTCTGGGCTGGTAGTTTGTCGGTGGTGGATACTGTGGGCGTGGGTGAGGATAATTTGGAAAAGGGGGTGGAATGTTTGCAATGGTTTGGCCATGAGGGGGAGGATATGGCCGGTAGTTATTTGGAGGTAATGAAGATTAGGTGTTCTGTCGGGTGATGGAATGCACATCACCCTCTTTCTTCTTGCCAAAACTGGCAGTTTTCTTTATAGGATTCTCAGTCAACTCCTGCAGTCGTCCCATCCTTAAGCTAGCTTCTATCCTCTCACTAGCTTGGATGATCTCCGAGAAGCTATTTGAAGTGTTTCCAATGATCAGATTGAAGTATGGAGCCTTCAATGTCTCAATGAATAGAGAGCATAGTTCATTGTCAGTCACCGGAGGATATACTTCTGCGGCTTTCTCTCTCCATCTCTAGACATATTCTTTGAAGCTTTCTCTTTCCCTCTGTATCAGGTTTTGGAGGTCTTTCCTTGTGGGGGCCACGTCACAGTTAAACTTGTATTGTTTCAAGAAAGCGTCAGCCAAATCTTTCTAGGAGCGTAATTTGCTCTTGTCTAATTGAATACACCACCTCAAGGCTGCCCTGGAGAGACTCTCGTGAAAAAAGTAAACCAAGAGTCTATCGTCTTCTGTCAGGGCAGACATTTTGGCAATATAAGTGGCCAACTGAATGCGGGGGTCTGAGTTCTCGGTATATTTGTCGAAGTCCAGGACCTTGAACTTAGGCGGTACCACCACATCAACTGAACCATACATGTTCAGTCCCTCTATCGCTCTTAGTCTCTCTTCTAGAGCGGATAGCTTCTCATTTTCTCTCGTCTTATTTTCCCCTCCTACTGGATGAAATACTCCCCCAGTTGGGAAATGAGGGGTGAAATGAAGGATTGAGGGGTATGGCTCTGCATTTGGGGCAATCGGGTAATGGGAGAAAGGTGGATCATTATTCAGGGGAGCCAGATTGACGGTGATTATCGGATCCGGGATAGGTGGCTGAAAGGTGAAAGAGGTTGAAGCATGATGAGAATCAACCGTTGTAGGAGGTGGGGGAGGTAGTGGTAAGTTAGGCTCTGAAGCAGGCTTATTATGGGACATCTCTCTCATTAGTCTCATGAGCTCTGAGACCTGGTCTTTCAACTCGGACACTTGTCCTTGTAGGTTCTGGACTTGTTCCTAGTCTTCCATTAGCCTTCTTATTCGTGACCTTGTTAAGTACACTCGTCTAGGTTGAACTACGTGTCTGGTCAGGCTTGCTTTGTTTGAAGCAATGTTGATTTTCTGTAGGAAATAAAAAAACTTTTAGTGAATTTTGAATTTTGTTAAAAATTAAAAGGGTCCTGGTTTGGACAAAGGATATGGTGGCATCTGAGAGCCAAGAATGAAATCTGCAGAAGAATAATTGCATCAATTTTATCATGGCATCATTCGATAGTCCGACGGTGAATGACTGGATTGAATGCGCATCCATGATACCTGTCCATATGGCGCATCCAATTTTTCGCATAACCCTAGCAAGGGGGTTCCTACGGGAGTCATACTATTCATTCACAATTTTGCTAAACAATGGCCCTAAAGTTGTTCCATTAATTGAATAATTCGTACATGGCATTCTTTACATTAGTCTAGGCTCAGGAAGGTTCTTTATAATGTAATGACATTTCCTGAGATATTCATAAAGCCTTTCTTCTTGTCTGGCAGGGTTGAATATCCTCAGGGCATACTCGGATTCAGGCAAGAGTTCTTGTTTCCCCTGTGCTATCATTCTCTCCAGCTGGTCAACATTTTCTTTTAGCTCTTGATAGAGAGTGGCTTGTTTTTCTTTTTCCTTCCGTTCTTTAGCACATTCTCTCAGGATATCATTGATAAGCTGTGCTTGCTCCTTCAGTTCAAGCTTCTTCTTTTTGCTTTCTTGTTTATACTCCTCCATGAGTATCTCCTGGTATTTCATTTTCTCTTGAAGCTTACCATTCTATACTTTTGCTTCTTTTATTGTAGCTTGGAGAGAGCTCTTTTCCCTTTTCCATCGTGTTTCTTGCTCTTCAAACCCTATCTTTTCGGTCCTTGCGTCTTCCCTGAGCCTTCTTACTTTTCTTTTGAGGATCTGCTGTTGGTCCTCTAACTGTTTTATTTGTTCTTGTAATTGCGAGTTTTCGGTATTCGCCTTTTGTAGAGAGTCGGCCAAACGAGCGCTAGCTTCTTCTGAAAGGATGTTTCGACGGGGGTCGCTGCCTTCGAATTTGGTTGGATCTACAGTTAAGTATCCTTGATCCCTGCCAGCCCTCCATTTAAGATATCACGCGTGACACTCGGACCTTTAGGCAACCTTTCCATCATAGTGATGTTTTCCCAGTATTTACGAGCTACTTTCAATTCTTTTTCATTTTTGAGCTCATGATAGAAATGACCTCGGTGGTATTCTTCAATACTGATTGCGGACTGGGTTGAACCGAACTGTCTCAGTACTAATGCTGGGATGTAATTTGTGTGTTCGGTCACTCCAATTAGAGACACTGAACAATCACTCCCTGTGCTGAACAAAATGGGTTGACCTGACGTCCACAATTTCTTCCAACTGTAGTCATGGCTGTTGAAACTCAGAATCTGTTCTCGCCACTGCAGCTCATCCTTTAGGCTGATTACTAATCTGGTCATCTTTTCGATAAGACTTTGGTCAAGATAGCAAGTTAACCCCTTTGTCTCTACAGGGCACATGTGACTGATGATCCAGAGGTGCAACAATTGAGAACAACACTTGATGGACCCCTTGCCTTGTTGTCGATAGTAAGTAAGGGGTTAATAAAGTCTCTACAAGAATTGCCGGTATTGGATTGACCTTCTACTTTTCTACTGCCCAGAATATCTCTACAACGCTGCAGGTTATAATTCCCGAAGGCCCAGGGTATAATATCAAGCCATAGATCCCCAAAGCAAGTGCCAATGAAGCTTGCTCCCATTGTTCATTATGAATGTATTGATCTAACCACTTCTTGAGGTAAGTCCAATACCATCCATGCATATTTCCTTTGACAGTTTATCTTGCCTTTGCTTCTTCTGGGGGAATCCCCAACATGTGTACGAACCTTTTACAGGTCTGCCTATGTTCAAGGTGTAGGTAGATCCGATTCTACACCGCATAAGGAATTTCTAGCAATGCCTGATATTCTTCCATAGTGGGGGTAGTATCGATATCATTGAAGGAAAACACCCCATACTTGGGATTCCAAACTGACAGCATGGCCTTCAATACCGGGACTTGGACTTTGACTCGCATCAAGGGCACAATCCTTCCATATTTTTCCTCAAATTGTGCCTTGACCGGATCAGGAAGCGACCTCCAACTACTAGATAAACCTTCGAGGCAGGTGCTTTTGACTTCGACTTTGCTCAGATCCAACGGGGGTAACAAGTTGGCATCTGCCCTAATGACATCACTTCCTGGAGGTACTGAACCCTGAGGTGATTTGGACCACGGTTTAGCATGCTGTTCCAATCTAGGAATTTCTTTTGCCGACTGACTCGAGGATGCCATGTTGAAAATGATGCTTATTCTTTTACAGACCTTAATTCGGTGATGCCTGCAGGGAAAATTTGTTAGCAGGACGAATTTAGGTAATTTTTGAATTATACTGTTGGCAGGGTAACACCTACACATTTATCAAAGTAGGAAAGTGTGTAGGTCTTCCTGACAGTATGATCCAAGATTACCTTTAAAAATAAGAACATAAGAAAACACAAACAAAATAAGGTGAGAGCAAGCATGTCCCTTTTGTCCTAAAATAAGGAGAGTCCTGATACCGGGTAGGTGCTACCTAACTGGATAGTTCTATCTTATGAGGTAGTTTGCTACGGCTTCCAGCTATTGTGATAGTTTAGCTCAAGGTCTAAATTTCTAAAAGCCACAGGTTCCCAAATTGCCCCCACTGTAAACAGTAGAGCCCCATTCTATCACCATGATACTAACAGGAGAGTTCCACGGGTATCACAGTAAATAGAACGAGTTTCAATATGAGCAGAAGCCTTCACGGATACTAATGGGGTAAAACCCATGGGTACCGCTACATGACTCCCTCCTATTTTCCTAGAGGATGAGAAAGCCCGGGTATAGGACTGAAGTGTGTGAGGACTTTGTGTGAGTGTTTAGTGTGTGAAGGGACACCTTTACCTCTTCCCAATATGGGGGAGTTTTTCCTTTTTTTTTTACACGAAGAGTGCTGTGAGAAGACAATCAAGACAAGCAAAACTGTTAGCAAAAATAACAATAATTAACATATGGAATTTTGTAAATTAAGCCCACCTAACTTACGGTTTGATCATAAAATTAAATCTGCTTTTGGACCTCTGAACCGAGGTTAAGGTGAAGGTTTTTAAATCCCCAGTGGAGTCACCAAGCTGTTGCAAGGTATTTTGTGGTCGCCCGGACGAACACTCACCGAAGTGGAAAAGAGTGAGGAGTCGCCACTTTAATTTTGAGGGAAATTAAAGAAAACCATTAAAATGAAATGTAACACCCTCCCTGTAGCAACTCCGAACATTCTACTGTTCCGGTGACCAGTGTCGGTTCGGACAGCTAGAACGTTCGGAAAAATATTTAAATTAAAGTGAAGAACTATAATTAACTCAAATATTAATAAGAAAAATTTAGAAAAAATTTTAGAAATAAAATACAACCAAGTTAAATGAGACGGTGCCCAAGCGATGGGTAACCTAGTGAGAAGTTGCGGTTCTCGCAACTAGGAGCCCTAGACCCGGGGAAAAATTCATAAAATAATTTTTGAGACTCCAGAGAAGGGTCATTGAGGTTTCTATGGCATTAGAATGCCAAGAAAATACTTAGGAAAAATTTTCAATCGGTACAGACAATTTTGGTCTGTTAAGCCAAACGGAGGGCATTTTGGTCATTTCGCCTTCAGAGGTAATTTTTGGCCGACTTGTCCAGTTAAGTAAATAATTATTATGATATAAAATGTGAATAAACATTACTAAAAATTAAATTGAAAATGAGTAGAGATGAAAAGAAAAGAAAATGAAAGAAAATACCTAATAATGACATCATATGATGTCATTAAAAACCTATCCACCGATCACAATTTGTTAAACTCATTAAAAGAGATAAAAGAGACCAAAAAATTGAAAAACCAATCTGCATCTTCAACCTTTGGGCAGCCAAAAACGTTGAGAGAGAGAGAGAGAAGAGGTTCCACCATTAAAGCTCCCTTAAGCTTCATTTCCCACTTCAATTCACCTTAAAAACTTATCCTCCCTTCACTAAAAATTTCCCTTACCACTAGAGCAAGACTTGGGCAGCAATTAGAAGAAGAGAAAGTGGAAGAAAGTGAGGTGTGAATAAGCTTAGAAAATCACCAAAGAGGTTAGTGCCATATTCTTTGCTTTTACATCTTTCTAATCATGAATTTGAGCTAAGTTAAGTTGAAAATTTGATAAAAATTGAATTAATGAGGCATGGTTATGTTCCAAGAAATTTTGGCAGCCTTGACATGAGTTAGAGTTA
Organism: Hevea brasiliensis; assembly: GCF_030052815.1. NCBI lineage: Eukaryota > Viridiplantae > Streptophyta > Magnoliopsida > Malpighiales > Euphorbiaceae > Hevea > Hevea brasiliensis. The sequence goes on along the minus strand of NC_079496.1, from coordinate 109,129,927 downwards.
GGAGAATTCTTTGGTTTAAAGTGATATATTAGCTGCCCCTCTTATAAATTATATGATTAGTATAGCAAATTAGGAGTAAGATGCATGAATTGGAGGCTTGGTCAATTAGGGTTAGGGTTTTGAAATTTAATTTTAGTGGTGGATGAAAATGGACATAAACTAAATTTTTAATGGTCAATTACTGACCATTTGGTTATTGGTAAACAAGAAATGAAGTGTGTTTAGTGATGGGATTTAGGTTTAGTGTGGCTGCCCTAGGTGACATGCAGAATTGGACATGAGTCTAGCAGGTTTGGGCAGCCATAACTTGAATTGTAGAGGTTCAATTGGTGTTTGGCCAATTGAACATGAAACTAGACACATAATGGCACAACTTTGGTGAAGAAACCATGCCCATAAGACCAAACCAAGTAGACCAAAAACTTACCCCAATCCGGGTGTCCTACAACCTGTTTCTGCAGAATGACTAAATGAATAGTAATTATTCATTTGGTCATAACTCAGTGTAGAATGGCCCAATTGACCTGAAATTTTACCAGCAACAAGCTAAGATATATACCAACAACTTTCATGAAGAAACCCACCCCAAATTATGACCAGAACCTATCCAACAAGGCAGTTGCAGTTACTGTTCACTACACTGTAGATATGGTCAGTCCAGAAAAATTCCAATCCGGCCAGTTGTGGTTTTTGGACCATAACTTGAGTTACAAAACTCCAAATGGAGTGATTCAAAAAAATAAATTCAACTAGACAAAATAAGGAACAACTTTCATGTTTATTATTTTTCCAAATTCCCACTGCAACAGTAACTAATAGAACAATAAAAATAAGGTATCAAAACTGAAAATTCTGCCCCCTTAACTTTAAACTTAGAAATGGTATTGGCAACCAATACCAACAAATTTTGAATGCAAAATGTGGTATGTTGGGAGTATTAAAACCAATGTACCTATTGTCTATGCAAAAGTCAACATTTTTGTTGACTAATGAAGGGAATAGTAACACCAAATCTTGAAATTCAAAAATTGTAAAACTCAAAAGTGTCAAATGCCCTAGTATACCTAACAAGATTGGTTTGGATAGCTTGGCATGCCAATAGGGTTCAGTTAGCGATCGCACATGGCATTATGCCATTCGTGATTTCATGGCTTTTAGCCATTCGACCTTGTGTTGAGATTTGGCCTTGCGCTGATGTTATTACTGCTTATTAGTCGCTCATTACACCGGGAGATGCATATGTGACCGATGGTGTGACGGCCGAGGTACTTGATACCCAGTGCGGTTACCCGTTTATCGATCGATCGTCCAGTATAGGTTACTTGGGCAACCAAAAATGAAAGTGGATAAATTTAATGAAATAATGAATATAACAAGTATAAAATAAGTAAATCTACAAATACTCAACGAAAATTTATTTGCAATGAGATATCAATACATTCACTGCATATTTATTTTTTGTTATTTATTTTTTATTTTATTATTGGCACCACTAAGCATTATTGCTTAGCGCATTGCTTTTGCCACGCGTGAGTTCCGGAGATCTTGTGAGAGCCCAGTAGACCACAGACTGGGTGAGACCTCCTGCAGCTCTGCATAGTGTTGTGTCACCTCACCATCTTCAGTGCATTGGTAGGACACTAGGTTTCATTTTGGTATTTTGTAAATAACTTTTATTTTCTCATATGTAATTGAAACTTATGTAATGTATTTTGGTATTAATGTATATAGTGGAAATTGTGTTTGTGAATGAACAAGTGAATATTTATTTATGACTTTTACATGATTATCATATGAGATGAATGATTGAGAAATAGAAATGTTGTTGAAAAACATATTGAGATTTTGTTGATGAAATGGAGTTTGGGATTGATTGGAAATGATTATTGGAAGTGTTTTTCACAGGTTCTGAAGAACTGTTTTTTCCATTTTTAGCCGGTACTCTGCCGGATTTTCTATAAAATTTTTGGAACCTCAAATAAATTATAATTTCAATAAATGACTTAAATGAATTATATTTCACAAGTTATATCCAAAACTATGTGAAAAATAAATTAAGGAAGAATAAAAATGATTAAGATAAAATAGAGTGTTCCGGTACACCGTGTGACATATCTTACTCGGATATACTGTAGACGGGTAAGGGGTGTCACATGAAACCACTTCAAAAACAGAGATTCTATGTTCGGGGTCCGTAAATGGGTGGGGAAGGTGTTAGGCACCCCACCTCGTCCCTCAATGAGGGTGAGCAGATTTAACCTTACGCTCTTTATTAAAATCGATAGTTAGGGGGGGGGGGGTTAGGATGAAGATGTTAATCCCTTTGATAAAAGGGAATATTTGATTTTTCACTAATTTGGGTTACTCAGATACATAAATAAATGAGACGACCCTTAGTGAGTTGGTGTTGCGTATCAGTCTTATTTAGGGGGTTACTTTGCGTATTGTGCTGTCTTAATTTGAATCTGAGAAAATTCGGGTAAAAGCTTTTCCGAACTCTGGGGATACCCTATTTAAAGTTTGGATGATGGATCTCGGATAAGAACTCTCCTCCGATCTCCACATATTTCTTAAAATTTTGGTTGAGAATCGGATAAGAACTCTCCTCCGATCTCTTTAAATGATTATTAGAAGTTTTGGTGGAAGATAGGATAAGAACTCTCTTCCGATCTCTTTTTAAATATTTATTAAAATTTTTAATTGAGAATCAGATAAGAACTCTCCTCCGATCTCTTTTATATTTATTAAAATTTTTAATTGAGAATCGGATAAGAACTCTCCTCCGATCTCTTTTAATATGCAATTTTAGAGTTTTTGATAAAGGATCTCAGATAAGAACTCTCCTCCGATCTCCTATTTGGTTTGGATGAGGATCAGGTAAGAACTCTCCCTCGACCTCTTGAACTTTAATTAGGTTCGTATCGCGCAAGGACCTTATGCTAAGGTTTCTGGCATCCGAAGACACTGGGAACCCAGATTAAGCTTCTTTTAACTCATCGGTACCTTGTGACTAGATAGGGAAAACCAGACTTAATTTTTACCGATCTCCTATGTGGTCGCCTTACCAGTACCTTTTGGCAAGCCATATTTGCTCTATTTCATTTGCTAGTCTGAAATTCGATTTTACTCCGACTCCCCACCTTACCTAGTCACCTTCTTGAGCTAGTCTAGTGGCTCGTCTTTATAATTTTCTCTCATTTATTATCTGAACTTTTATTTAAAGAAACTCTCATGTTAAGATACAGTTACCAACATTTTATCAAACTACCTATACGCTACCCATAACCAGAAAACCTGCATTAAGAGATAATAAAAGACCAAGAACAGATAAATAACATGAATTGATGTATCAAAAGATAAACTTAAGAGAATAACCACCTACGTGGGACCTTCTAACATAAGACAAGCTTTAACGAAAATTACGAATATAAAAAGAAAATAAAGACAAACACTGAATAGGGCAACGGTTTAGACACTCACCTGTAGGAAGTTGAACCTATTGAACTGACTATGGAGTCCCGAATGTTGAAGAGTTGCGTGCTAATAGTCTGGGGACTAATGTTCGCCTTGGAATGAAGAGTACCAAGTTAAAATGCAGTCAAACCGAAATGACAACAACCGAGTTTGAATGAGGTTGAGCTTGGAAAATGAAAGTGGAAATGAAGGCAGAACTGAAACTAAGAGAGGATATCACAAAGTAATGAACGAACTGAAAATGGAGAGTTTCAGTATTCAATACTTCTTCAAAGAAAATACTTTAGAAAACTGGTTTCTGAAGTTTTTCCTATTTTGAAAGCTTAAAAATAGCAGAGTAGCAAAACTGAATTAAGTTTCAGAGCCTTTCTCTTTTCTAATCTGATGGCTCAAAATTTTCTTGTCAAGGGCGATCCGAGGGCTGGGAATAAAAAGCACCGGTCTTGTCGCCTTCTTCTTTGATCCAAGGGCTCCGGGCTTGTACTTATAAGTAAGATCAACGATGGAGATTAAGATGTACAAGACTGTCATGACATACTCTGGCACCTGTCAGTAATGTGGGCGATTCTGCAAATAAGGTGTGCGGTGGAGATTTGATCTCGTCTGCAACGCTTTAACTACCTCGACTCTGATTATGACGACAGTTATTGGAAGTTGTCTTATTCTCTTTGCTTTCTGATCTCCCTTCCCTTCCGATCTTTCTAATATGATCCTTTTTCGATCTCTCATGCCGGGCCCCTCTCCCGATCTCTCCCATTTCAGTTCCTTCTCCTCCGTCCGGGCTGATCCTGTCAAAGCATTTATTCCTTTAGTTTCCGAGGCGTTCGCTTCATTTTCTGCTAGCAATAAATGCTTAGACCTTCTCTATATATACCTTCAACGGGAAATCCTTCTGCATTTCATTTTCTCCTCTTTCTTTCTCACTTTTCCTGTTCTAGCTACTCCGGCAACAATCCCAGCTATGATAGCTACTTTTGATCTTTTTTCGGTTGTTCACCTTGTTCACTGACTGAAAATTTTCGACACTGATGATTAGAAAATCACTATAGCCATATTTGATGACAGTGAAAGAACCGGACTAATTTACCGATCCAGATTGAGAATATCGATCGTGTCAATCTCGAGTTGGTCGACAGATATAATCGGTGAACTGATTTCGGGCGAGAAGATTGCTAATTTCCCTCCTATTATTGGTGACTGCCCTTCGAAGTTCATTTGGCTTCTCACCACATTGGGTGTTCCGACAGCGGTTCGGTTCGGAACGATAACATTGACGATGACCTCTCTTATCCTCATGAGAGTCATAGTCTCCCCATCTGAGCTGTACATCTATCCGATGTCGATGGACGATCTCCTGATCAAACACATCTTTTGATTCAGCCATGAGACTAGGCTTTGATATAGGCCTTTACTAGATAGGATGTACTGCTGATCTCTAGAGATCGCCCAAATGATGTAATCTGACCTCTGATGTAATCTGATCTATAGAGATCGCCCAAATGATGTAATCTGACCTTTTTATAAATGAAATTTTATTTTGACAATTATCATTTTATTATTATTGCATTGGTCATTTTCCGATCTCTGATATGTTTATCCGATCCGATTCCCAACTGAATAGCCCTTAACTGATCTGTAAAACATCTACCTTAATCTGCCGGTCTTTAATTAGCCGATCCCCCCCTCATTTAATTATGGAGTTTTCGGAATATTCATGAGACGTGTCAGAAAAAGCTGGCGAATCCCGCTAACCGATGCGCCGCTTGGGACACTGTGAGCATTAAATGCCCAGACGGGTATAAATAAGGGATGGGTTAGCCAGTTGCCCCCTTATGTCATTTTCAGCATCTCACGAGTGATTCCAAAATTCTCTCAATTTTTCAAGTTCTTCTGACACCGATCACACTCCGATAAGGGTTTTGATCTTTTCTTTAGTTAAATTTCTCTCTTTTCTTTGAAAATGAGCGGTGCCGAGGGTCAGAGAGCGACGAGCCCCCCTTCCGTTCATGTTTCATGGTCGTCTGATGAAGTTGAGGTGGTCGGACCAAGTGGGCGATCTAAACCTCCAACATCCTCCATTCCATCTCGTGGTCAAGTGGGACCCTCGAGGCAAACGCATTCTTCAGGGAGAGAAAGCCTTCCTATGGACGAGCTGCCGTCAATCCTTCAAGAAACCGATCTGCAGTTGTTTAGCCAAGAATATAACCTTCGGCCCGATTCATACGAACTTATCAAGTGTCATGGCGATCTCCGAGCTGATCACTTCTTTGAGGAAAATGATATGATCATGGTATACGAAGAGCAATTAAAAGCCAGGCTGCGATTTCCTCTTGATGACTTCTTCAAGGAAGTTCTGAAATTCCACCAAGTCTTCATAGCTCAAGTTCACCCGAACTCATGGCGGATCCTGGTAGCCTTCAGAGGTCTCTGCCGAGCTAAGGGACTCAGTCCTACAGTGAAGGTGTTCGTCGAGCTACATAGGCTGACTCGTCGAAAGGACGATGAATACTGGTTCTTTCAGGCGAAACCGCATTGCGGGCTCTTTACCGACCTGCCCTCCTCCCTGAAGAATTAGAAGAATCGCTTCTTTATTCTGAGGAGTAAGATTCTGAACAGTTTTGAGGGTTTCCCACATAGCTGGCTGCATCTGGGCCCCTCACTTCTGAAGCGCATCACCCTGAATAGGGAAGAGGGCATAATGGTGATGGAGTTGAAAGATCAGGCGGCCACTCAGAAATTCTCCTGTTTAGATGCGGTGACAGCCGAACTGCATCATTGGACAATGCAATTGATTACCGGTGAAGAACGCGAGCTTTAGCTCTCTGACCTCGGCCTCGGTACTTTCCATATTCTGACCTTTGGGCCTTAGCGAACTCACTGACTTTTCTTTGTGCAGGCATGGCGGGCAGCGAGGCTTCCAAAGAGAGCCGAAAGCGGAAGAGAGAGGTCTCCAGAAAGGTGCAGGAGATGAAATGCGCCGAGGCTTCTCAGACGCCTAGGCATGACTCAGTAGAGATGCAGGGAGGCTCATCCCGGCCCTCAGGACCGCCAGCTCCTGAAATAGAAGTGGTTCGGTCTCCTCCTCGTCAAGAAGAGCCACCACCACCCCCTCCAGTTGCTTCGAATGCGGAAGGGGGTCCTTCCCAACCTACCTCGAGGACCCTCTCCCGCGGCGCTCAAGTACTGATCCATTCCCTGGAGAAAAACCGAACTGTTAAGGAGAATCCGGGTTTGGCTAAGGTTTTGGGGGCCTCCATCTGCCTTCGGGAGGATTGGGATAGGCTAACCTCAAACAGTCTCGATGATATCCTGACCCAGACTATGAGCCTGAGTGTGGAGAGTTTGGTGAACCAACACATTGTCTGGGAGAAGGCTCACCGCTTGAGGCAGGAGATCGAGAAGGTGGGTCAGGAAGTCGCTTCCCTCCGATCCCAACTTTCATCCGCCCAAAACTACATAGCTGAAATTGAGGGGCGGATGAAATTCTACGAGGATAAACTAGCCGAGCAAGCTCATGTTCTTGAAGAGGTTCGGACGCTCCGAGCCGCTTACGTCACTCGCCTCACTGAGGAACTCAAAGCAAAAGAAGAAGAGGCAGTGACAAGGGAGGCCGGCGCTTATGTGAACGCCTATGGGGATCTCTTGGCCGAGCTCAGGAAGCGTTATCCTGAGGAGGACTTTTCCTGGATGGTGGACCTGGCTCCCCAAGACGAAGAGGATAGCGAGGAGGAGGCTGAAGATGCTAGAGGGGGTGAACAAAATATAGAACAGGCTGGGGGTGATCCTCCAGCCGAATGACTTGTATATATTTTAATCTGAAATGAAATGAAGTTCCTTTTTGTTCAATGACTGAATGAGATCGGAAAGTATCTAAGTTGCATAAGCGCCTGATTGTCTGAACATATTAAAATAACTTGAAAGCAATTATTAATCTATGTATGAGAGATCGGTAAGACATTGTAAACATGAGATCGGCCTAAACCGAGAACAAACACTGAACGGAACTTTAGATTATTAAAATTGAAAACCTGATCTGAACACTAAAGATCGGAAGCATCATCAAGCCAGATTAAAACCTTAACTTTATTGAACAACTATCTACAATATTTATGAAAGGGGGATCGGATGGCATGAAGACCTAATGTTGGTTCAATTTCGTTTGACAAGGGACCAGATGTATGATTGACTGGCCAGGAAACTTGGTAATTGATTTGAGAGATCGGTAAGGATGGAGATCTGGTACTGGTTTGATTTCTTGTAAAGAGAGATCGGAAATGTGATTAGTTGGCAAAGAGACTTGACTTTGGTTTGATCCCAAGGAAGAGAGATCAGAAATGAATTGAATGACAAGAAGGCTCGGTGCTAGGGGTCGATTTCAAGGTCAATTGATTTCGGGGATCGGCCAAAATATGGTGTCGACACATTTAATTTTGAGCTTGGGCTTATTTACACTCAATAATTATTTAAAAAGATGAAATAATAATTAAAAGCCTAAATAATTGAAAATTACAAAAAAATAAATAAAATACAAAAAAAGATAATTATTAAAATAAATTAGAATTAAAATACAATTCCTAAGAGAATACAATTGGGATTCTTCCACAATTTGAGTTTAGGTAGGAAATATTTCTTTAGCCAAACTCTTAATTTTCTACCTCATCTCAACTCTTTTAGGTCTCCCAACCCATGCAAAACACAAAAATAACAAGTTAGAATCAATTAGGAAATAAAAGATACCTATTTACACCAAAGTTCTAATTCTGTCAAAACTAGCATAACTGACTACTTAACAAAATAAATTTATTTCACACAATAAAATAATATAAAAAATCACATAAAAAATGCTGAAGATTCCTAAGACAATAAATAAAAATATGGTAAAAATAAATCACAAATTTGTGAACTAAAGTAACCTAGAAAAAAAAAGTCAAAATCATATTTGATGCAAAGAGAATAAAACTGGACCAAAAAATTCATAAAATTCATTAAAAATAGCAAATGTGCCTAAAAAATTCTAAACATTTACCACATATTATCTAACATATCAAAATAAAATATAGTAAAAAGAAACATATTTATTCACGCAAGATATAATTCAGAAAAATAAAATAAGCAGCTATTACTGAAAACTAGACAAATTTGAGTAATAATTTTATAAAATTTATTCCTATTACTCTATGAATGATAAATATAAAAATACAGGCCTAATATAGACATCTTAAAGGCATACAAGAAAAAATATCAACTCAAAATAAGTAATCTAAGACATAAAAATTAAATTTGCAAAATCAATTCACACAGAACACAACCAAATACGAACTAAAACTCTAAAAAATCATAAATAATTAAAGAAAAATGCTTTTAAGGTGATTCAAAACGTTATTCCATGTGGAAAGAACCTAATGAATTTTTTGAAATAATTTTCAAGTCTTAAATTTAACAAATACATGATGAAAATGCATGACTAATAAAAGTAAAGAAATTACAACTAAGAGAGACTATAGGTGCCGAATCATAAACATACCTTTATTTGGTTGATTTCCTTGGAATTGAGAGGCATCCTTGACACCTTGGAAAACTTTAGAATGGTAAAAAAGTAACAAAATAAAATATTTTGGTAATTATTTAAATTAATAAACCTAAAACTATATGAAATCTATGGTGAATGGTGTGCAAGTGTAGAGAATTATGTGCAATTCTTGTAAAATGAAGAAAGATCTACTAGAAAGTAGCCTTTTACACACCACAATTATAGAAAATTAACCTAAAAATTTCTAATTTCAGCCACTTTTTCTCCTTTCTAAAACCCTAACATAATAATTTATTTATAAGGAGAAAATGATAGGATAAAAGTGACCTAATCTAATTAGTCCAAAAATCTACCTAGTCCCATTTTTCTTCACTTGGCCAAAAATTACAACTAATGGGCTTGGTTATTTAATTCAACTTATTTAATTATTTTTCTCAGCCTACTTGAAGCCATCAAAATATTAAATTAAGTTTAATTAAATAAAATAGACTTTTAGACACTTGTTTAAGCACAAAATCTTTTATTTTTCAAAAATGCAATTAAATTCTTAAAATGAATTATTTCCTAAAATGTAATGTCCTAAAATTAAATTAGTCAACCAAAATACATGTGCTACTTACTAAAATGACAAATTATTTTTTTTTAAATAATATTCTTGTCATTCCATATTCTCCTAAGTGCTTTAGGATTCCTCACTATCTTTCATCATAGGACTCCTTACTGCCTTTATAAAGCATGCATTCAAGGGGGGGTAAAAAATGCGTCTAGACCAGCAAGTTAAGATTGTGGCCATAATGAAGATTTCTTAACTCCTTTATTTTATAAAATGCTTCTTGTTTCTTATCGTGTTATGCTTGTATCCCTATTTTGTTCTTGTAGGAGTTGGGTTTTTTCATTATTTTGGTAGATTAGTTTGATAGATGGGTGTATTGGAATGGATCTATTCATTCTGGATTATGCTATGACTGGTTTTATCCCTCTTTCTCCTCTCTTCTTTAATTTTTAATAAAAATTTCGTTGCTTATAATAGAAAAGGTATTAGCAACAGATTTAATTCATTATAAAAACCTCATTACTAAAAGGTATTAGTGATAGATCAATGCAAATCCATTCATTAATCTAAATTATTAGTGATGGATCCATAGATTCACTACTTAAGAGCATTTTTTGAAGTGAAGTCAATCTTTGAACAATTCATATACAAACTGGCCATAGAAATCTTTCCCTAATTATAAAAAAGATTCTAAATTAACCTTTATTAAGAGCAAAATTGTATGTTAATTTACTTTGGGTTAATATATTTAATGAATGAATGCTCCTATTTCATAATATAAAATGTTATGTATTGAGAACTACAAAAATGATAACTTTGGCAATAGAAAATTTTGTTGCCAAATTTCTAAAATTTGTAGTTAAAGATATTAGTGACAGATAAAAATTGTGACTAAAACATTCATTGCTAATGTCTTAAAAGGAAAGTTAGTTGCTGATTTGATGACGAAATTTCCACCATTAATCTGTCACTAATTCATCTAAGATCATCATATGAATTTATGTAATAACCTGAAATTTTAAAAATATAAAATAATTTATTTTACTATTTATTTATTATTTTTTTAAAAATTATTCATTGATTTAGTATTTTATTCTCTTGTAATATTTTATTATGCATTTATGTTTTAAAATTTTCTATCCAATAAAGGATAAAAATTTAGGTAAATTTTATGATTTTAAAAATGTTTAATTAATATATTTAGTAATTAGTATTGATTTATTAAATAAATTGTGTTTTTTTTTAATATTACTAAAGTTTAAAGAGTTTACATATTATTGTTATTATTATTATTATTATTATTATTATAGTAAAACTTTACTTAAATTCAAATTCAATGTACAAATTAGAAAAGGGACTAAATTTAAAATACTTTTGAACTTTATTGAAGAAGCAATAAAAGTTTAAGGCTTAAGATGAAATTAAAAGGAAAAAAAAAAATTCATAACGCAGCAAACAAACACACCCCCACCCCGGCGATGGTCCCTTTCTCCCTTGTCTTCCTCCCTCTCCCCTTTTATCTTGTCTTGTTTAGTGACTACGGGCTCTGACCAGCAGTCGCAAGGATTTAGCTCACTTAGCCACCGCCAATGCAGCCAGCCCCTAGTATTGAATAGTAGCGAGAACGTGGGGAGACCCATCCTCTTGAGTTATGAGTCGTGGAGCCTCCAAAGCTGTTTTCTGATGCTCCATTCACTGAATAGAGGTCCCACCAATGATGCTCAATGCCCCATAGCCTAAAGAAGAAGATCATAGCTACCTTCACCAATTTTATTAGTGGTTTCCAGCGAGAGCAAGAGGAGAAAGAAAATGGGTGTGGTAGTGGCTTCCCAGCTAATTTCCTGGCTATTCGGCCGTCGAATCCGAATCAACGATATAAGACCACCGTTGAACTTAGCGTAACAAAACCTTCAAGATGGGATCAACCCTACCCTAATCGAACACCTTGGAAAAGACAATTATTGAATTGTTAAGATAGATCGATGAGATTTTCAAGTCTTTTCAATTCCTGTAAATTAAATATAATTATATGTTAATTATTAAAAAATTATGGGCTTCGTTTAGGTAAGATCGAATTGACGATAGTTCACGGGAACCCGGCATTGAGTTTTCAGCCTAGTCCAGATGCTCGGTGCCTCATCCCGAAAGGTGATCATGTTTACAGTCAATCCCAACATTTGACATGTTCTAGGTAGTAGAATTAGCAAAAGTAAATTTGAACTCAACTTGTGTAGTTTTTTGCTTAAGTTTAGGCTACCTGATTAAGTGATAAAATATTTCGAAGTGAAATTAAGTAAAATGAATTTAATTAATGTAAGAACGATATAGAGGACCTCCATGAATTTTTTCATAATTTTTTCTAGTGTTGTAAATGATTATTTAGACTATAAAAGAGTTAGGAATCTAAGCTGGAGTTTGGATGATTAAACTTAGATTAGGTTTCTTTTAGGCCTTGGATGGGGATTGTAATTGTTGTTATGGGCTTGAGGCTCTGTATGTTGCGTCTTGTTAAGTTTTCTTGAAGGGGGTTTAGTTCAGTTATAGGGGAGACTGTGTTGAAATTTCAATAAGACCTTAGATTAATTCTTGCTTCTGTAGATTAAGATAATTGGTTAATTCTGTTTGTCAATTAATAGAGTTAAGTGTATTTGTATAGGTGATCGAAGTTAGCCATCTTCTTCTTCCAGCTAGACCAGTTACAATCGAGTCATCAGCTTTGTGAATTAGATATTAATTATCTTTAT